>NW_020528171.1:0-260000 GCF_003368295.1 Carassius auratus
GAGGAGGATACTACACCGAGGCCCCGAAGCACAGAGCAGTGAGTAGAAACAAGACTTTCCAAGAGGACCATCGCCACTCAGACATATAACAACGTACAGAATGGTGGCTATAGTTTTCTACATTATTAAAAATTGTTAAGCAATTTTCATTATTTAATGAACAAACAAGTGTCAGATGTTTTAAAAAGTACAGAATAGTTTCCCTGTCATCATTTCAGCAAAAGTTTATGAACATTCAGTGTATTATATTTCTCTTTTTTAATAAGAACTTAATGATGTTCTAAAGCAGTGGTTCTCAAAGTTTTGCACCTAAAGGCCCCCATTACAGTAATTCGAGCTTTATTTTATTTAATATATTAATGAAAGTTTATATATAGTTTAAATACTTTGAACTAATCTCGTTTTTTTATATATATATTTGAAAAAATAATATATATTTAGATCGCAGTTTGAGTGTCACGACACCATTGACTCATGTTTCATGTAACATCATCAAGAAATTATTATATTCAGTAAAATAATTAACACTGGTTAAGTGCGACAATCTATTTGGCACTGAATGCTATTCTTCTTCTTCTTCTTGAAAGGTTTGGACCACGCACTTGATGTAAAGCAGGAAAAAGCCTCTGACAGTAGCTGGAGGTGCAGTCCCAAGGGAAGCACAAATCATGAAAAGCCTTCAGCAGCTCCAGAAACTAAACAAAATGTGTGTATGGTATTATTTTACTGGTAATATCCAGTGACCAGAAGACAGTAAGCATTTGGACATTTGATTTGGGTGCCAAAGGGAATTAGTGAACTTGAGGGGAACTGATATCATTCAAAATTACTTATTTTTTGATAAATTTATGCAATAAAAATTCTGACATTTTAAACTTGGCTTAGATGTCCAAATACTTAAGCCATATACTGGGCCACTGTAATTTGCCTAGATGTTATGTAAAAAATATGCTCGCATAATTTTAGCTTCAGTATGTAGGAAGTTTCTAATGCGCACATGTTTGTGCACGACAGGTCGATCAAGTGTGTGAACCTAAACCTGGAGGAGAAGTGAAAGAGGAAGCAACAGAGGCTAGAAACCCGCAAGCTTGTCAAGTGATACATCCTCAAATACACAAACAAAAAGATCCTCCGGGCAGTGTTGAAGAGACCAATGGACTCCGAATGACAGATTCTGACCACAAACCAGGTGGCAGATCTGGCACAGATATACCTGTGGATGAAGCCAGACACCGAAACCTCAAAAAATGGTTTGATCCTAAAAAAGACCCTTTAGCATGGTCACCTGTTTCACAGCCAGAACCAGCCAGGACCTCAGTATCTTCAGAGTCTCCAGGTTTGAGACCGCAAATAGGCAGCATTGACTCAGGGCCTGTTAAAGAGGAAGTTGTAGTGATGCTTCCACCAGACTGGGAAGATATAGAAAGGATCAGGCCTCAGGTGGTTTCTGCTCAAACCAGTGCTAAGAAAGCACAATTAGATCTTCAGCCTGGAGATCCTCTAATCCACTGGGCCTCAAAGACAGGGAGCGGGTTTCCTATCCTGCGCCTCCCGTCAAGGTTCAGAACCTTGCACCACAAACCGTGCAGCATCTCACATCACCCGTTAGGAAAAACACAAAATCGTTCTACATCCCAGTTCGGTTGTGACAGATCACGGCGCTGTTGAAGTTGACCGGGGACAATCCATCTGTAAACCCCTTCCTGCTCCAAAACCCTCTCATATCCGTCAGTATCCTGAAGGAGCCACTACAGGTGAAAGAAGTTTCAGTACCATACAGCCAGGAAGAAGTCTGCCGCAGATGGTCAGTATGAGGGTTCAAGGGGACACACGGCACCTTTCGGCAAAGACATTGCACAACTGCAGCCAGTGTGGAAAGGGCTTCTCTCATCTGTGTCACCTCAGAGCTCACCAGCAGATCCACACAGGTGAGAGGCAGTTCTGCTGTACCATCTGTGGACGCAGTTTCACCAAACTGAGTAACCTGAAAGCGCACCGCAGGGTTCACACCGGCGAGAGACCTTACATCTGCACAGACTGCGGGAAAAGGTTTACCCAGAAATGCAACTTGAAGAGACATCAGAGAATTCACTCTGAGTTCACTCACTCTAATGTATGACGAGACGTTGGGGGGGTGATAGTGGTAGAATCTGGTACTTAACACATTAGAATATTAATTGATGTTTTGTTGAATGGTTAATTTATTTTTTTATATCATCCATTGTATTAAAATTACTAGACCTCATTTTTCGAACCTCATGCTCAGAAAATTTTCATCTGTAGTGATGTGACCGGATCACTCAGGGGAAATGCAAATTTTATCAAGATAAATAGAAATATTTTAAAACAGACCACTTTTCCATTCCCTCTTGATATGGAACAGGCTATTTCTCACAAATAAATGTCCACATTTTACCCTAAAATCAAAAGAAGAGAAAAATATATATAGCTTTGATGAATACAACACAATTGCTCAAGTATAAACTGGCAAATGAGATCCCTTTTGATTTGTTTGTTTTTCAGATGCATAGCATTAGCTATTTGAAATGGTGCATTACTGTTTTTTCCTTTTTATTTTTAAGATATGCGATAAACTGTTTGAAAAACGAATTTATGTGCATATGCTGCTGTGGGCTTAAATAGTTACATGTTCATATTTAGATGTCAGTGGTTAAAGGTTCAAACCTATGCAGGAGGAGCCAATGAAAGCACCTGCTAAACTTCAAATGACTATTTTAAAATGTAGTGACATTAAATGACATGGTTCCTGTGTTTTTTAAAGCATAAAGAATGAGTAACAGTACAGCTGGTACATTCAAGCTACTTTCTCTTCTCTTTTTAGTTGAATGTCTTTTGTTGATTAAATGCCACAGACTGTGTTTTATTACACACTGTGCAAACTCTTCCAGAAATGCATGCAAACAGATTATTGGTGAATCAGGTACACCGGAGTAAGCCACGTACATTACAGGCTCTGTGACTGTAATTCAAATCATTTGATTCTTTTTCTGTGAAAATGAAAAATATAAATGATGAAATTGCATTGAAAATGGACCAAATGGCAGGACGTTAATGTCTACATTTTTGTCATATATATTTTGTTTTGTAAAGTTAAATTGAGCTAAATTAAATACTTCTCCATCTGTTTGGTATGTACATGGGTCATGTGATATTCTCATGTGGTCCTTCTGATAACTGACATGTTCTCCTTTCTTATTGCACTAATACTGAAATGTGACCCTGCATGACAAAACCAGACATATGCTGAACGAATAGTTAACAATACATTGTGTGGGTCAAAATAATATTTTTTAATGCCAAAAATCACTAGGATATTAAGTAAAGATCAAGTTCCATCAAGATATTTTGTAAATATTCTACCATAAATATATCAAAACTTAATTTTTCGTTAGTAATTTGCACTGCTAAGAACTTCATTAGGTCAACTTTAAGAATTTTTGTTCAACATTTATAATTATTATTATTATTATTTTACACCCTCCTCAGATTCCAGATAGTTCAAATAGTTAATATATTTTCCTATATTAACAAACCATGAATCAGTGGAATGCTTATTTATGAAATCTGTTTAATAAAATTGACCCTTATGACAGGTTTTGTGGTCACATATAATACTGATACACTAATAACACGGTAGTAACAGCACATGATGAAACACAAACTTGTGGCTCTTGCAGAGCAAGATGTGGCACTTTTTACCGTGTTGTGCAATTTTTGTGACACTTGCTGTATGACAACACAATTATAAATGATTAGAAAAGGTTAAATGGTCTTTTAAAATCAAACCTCATCTTAGAAATAGAAAATGTTAAATAATAAATATTATTAAAACAAAAACAGTTATTAGAAATGTTACACCGAGGATCACAAGTTACCGCTTTAGGGTTAAATCAAGATAACAACACAAGGATCAAAACGTTTGAGTTCTTTGCTTTTATTACTTGTCATTAATGACTTTGATCTTCAAACACATTTTGCAAAAGCCTTAGTAAGAATGATGTGCAACCACTGAAGTGTTTAAATCAAAGGGGCATGGGTTCAGTGGTTGATGAGCTTTGTAAACGAGTAAACTAAGTGAATCTGTCAGTATCCGCGCTCACGGATTAGAATGGTTTTTATACAGTCTATGATTAGAACACGCGCGTTACAAATGAACAGGTAATTACTAACGAAGACTCATTCTATTCACGTACATTACAGTCAAGTAATTGCACAAAAACTAAATGTCTCCTCCAGCTCACTACTTGCACTTTCAGCCCACTGTGGCATCTTCCAGGCCACTAGAGGGCAGTAGCACCGGAAACATCAAAATTATCTGCATCCGCTCAAGATGACACTGTCAACTTCAACGATCATATTACCACAATAACACCGTCTTTTTTCACGTTATTCCGAGTGTTTCTGCTGAGGAATTCGCTGTGTGAGGTTCGTTTTCATAAAGTACTTGCGTAAGGTACATAAGGTTACCGTATAAATAATGTGGCTTTCGTTATTTGCCACTGTCCTGTTCATTTCATTTAATTTCGTGTTTTTCAGGGAAAAATCGGTACAGACTATCTTTCTCTTATGAATATAATAAAACTAAAGACTTTTTGGAGTTATGAAGGATGCAGTACTACTCTATAGGTACTCAAGATTAACAGGATATTGAGTGAAAACGAGCATTTCACCCCCCCCCCCCTTTAAATGCCCGAAGTGAGGGTCACTACTGAGCTTATTTACCACAGAAACCCAAGTGAAAACATTCATATGCATATATAGACGTATTTCTAATAACATAGAATTTGCAGCTTTGCAGTAATAATCAGATTGTGTGCTGCATCATGCACGTGGTCCACAAACAACAATAACAACTCTTCCACCTGCTGAGAGTCTGGATAAAAATACCAGATTTGGGACAAGTTCATCATGATGCCAGCAATATCACAGTTTTCTGATTCTGCCTTTATGTCTTTTCAGGGTGGTTATTTTCCCTGCATCAGTGTGTCCTCGAGGAGACAGGACGATGTCAGAAGCGCTTTTCCTCACATTCCAGTCTCAGCTCTCCCTTGTCATGGAGACCGTCCTCAAGTCAGCCATGTTTGAGATCACCAGGCTGGTGGAGGACAGCTTCCTCAAGGAAGTGGGCAATCGGAAACAGGAGCTGGAGGTCCTGAAACGAAGGCTGCAGTTGTCTGAGAGTAAACTGAGGGAGAGGGAGAGAGAGAGAGAGAGGGAGCGGGAGCAGGAGCAGGAACGAGGAGGAAGACACGGTGCCCGGACTGTGGCCGAACTGGAGAGTCCAGCAGAGATGAGAGCCAGCCTGTCGAGACAGTCCGGGGTGAGATACAACTACTGTTATTATTATTGATCATTTAAACTATTTAATCCATCCATCTTTTCCCGTTATAACTTATCTTATGTAGGGAAGGCTCAAGCCTGTTCTGGCATCTCTGCACAACACGCACTTAATTTTTTGCCCTTTTTTCTGGTCTTTATTTAGGCCTAAGCTTGAGAGATCAGTCTACCAATCAGCCTACACTACCTGTAGATGTGTGGAGCGCCAGACAACGCCTGGAGTCTGACAAACAAACGACAGCACACACACTCTCTAAGGAGAAGAATGATGTACACAGACAGAATACAAAAGAGATCGTCACACCTAACTCCAATGCACAAATTCATCAGGATTTTCTGCAGAGGATTCTGGCCAATTCAGTCATCCACAATGAGTCCACTAGTGACTTCAAACCCACAGTGAGCAATGTAGACAAATCCGCCAAAGACTTTACTCTCTGTAAGGAAACTGACTCAAACACCTCAAGACTGTTACAAAGTGCTTCAGCTCAGGATGCGCACGAGGACTTGCCATCATCTTCACCTAACAGAAAAGTAAAAACAGAAACAGAGCTGGATCTTCTACCTGTCAAGGAGGAGGAAGAGATGGTTCTGGTGTGGGACAGCGTCAACAGAGATGACGGATGCCAAGCAGAAATGGCTGATCCGAGTCCGGGAGAGCTCAGAGGTCCTTGTGATCAGGAGGAGATACAGGTAGAAAGCTTTCCAGGTCTAAACTCTCTCGACATCCCAGATGCCACCTCATATTTCACACCTTATTCAGTCAGCACACTGGTAAATCAAGGTATTAGGGCACAACACAGTCATTTATGCACAACAGAGCTGATGCTCTCTAGCATACCAGAGAGGTCACATTCATTAGTCCAACCAGAAAATGGACAAAGTTATCCTGGTTCAAAGAGTTCTGTCCTCTATTCTCACAATGATGTTTGTCCAGGTGTGAAAGCAATCCGCCATGCACAAAACCCACAGCGTTTCTCCCAGGACAAACATGGGACGCCTGAACAAATCCATGCAGAAAGATCCCACCATTGCACCCAATGTGGGAAAAAGTTTGCGAGAGCATCCGACCTCAAGGCTCATTCGCTGATTCACAAGGGCAAGAAGCCTCTGAGCTGTTCGCAGTGCGATCAGACGTTCGCCTACAACTTCGAGCTGAAGGCTCACCAGCGAAACCACTCAGGGGAGCGACCCCACGTCTGTCCGCACTGCGGCAAGGCCTTCGCTCGAATGAGCAACTTCAGGCAGCATCAGAACATCCACACGCGGGAAAAACTCTTCAGCTGCGCTCAATGCGGGATGCGATTCAATCGAGCCACCAACCTGCGAGTTCATCTCAGACGACACAGCTACGCGGGGAAGACTCACAATTGCCCTTTTTGTGGAAAGAGCTTTCTGGGTCCCAGGCAAATGAAGGCTCATTTACTGAAAGTCCATGGAAGAGGAGGGAAATAAACATAACTAATTTATGTTTGGAAATACTGATTCGGAATTGGATCAATTCATGTTTAGATGTTATAAACGGTCTGCTCTGTTAAAACTCAAGAAGATACCACTGTCCCATAGTTGCCACCTTCGAGACAACTAAACAAGATGTGGACAAATGGTCATGCATGGAATCTTTGCATTATGGAAAGATGAGGAAACCTATTTAGGTTTTATCAACCGGAGTTATTTTGCTGTTGTAGTGATCAGTCAGTGTGTAATAGCTGGTATATATTATGTATTTAATGTTTTTGTATATTATTTTCAACAACAGTAAAGACAGACTGTGTATGTAGCACATTCTCTTTCCTGAGATATCTTTTTTAGAATGACTTTACTCTTTATATTTTGACTAGAAAGGTACCCTGGCCTTCACTTAAATTGTGATGTGTCCCTGTAGCTTCAACTTTTTAATGGCATTTTGTTGGAAAAAGTAAATGAACCATCAGATGTACTGTAGCAGCTCTCTTTCTTGTTTCTGACAAATCAGTCCCTCCTCATCAAGACCGTATAATTAGTCCAAAATGCTCCAGATCCATTTCAGTTTTCCATTCAGACTCCTTTTCAGTGTTTTTGTTTTTTTGATTGATGAACACCCTTGTTGGACAATACACGACCTCCTGCTCAGCCCTTTCCACAAGGTTTCTGTGATCTCCAGCAGCATTGTGTCTTGATGCCTGCCTCTCCTGGAGTGACGCACAGGTCATTATCTGATGGATTTGTATACTTTTTTCCAACAAAAGCAGTAAATGCTAGCAAGACATTAAATTGGGAATATTTAATTTAATATTTGTTATTTGCTATATTTTATTATTACTAATGCACGACTGCAGATATTTCTGACAAACATTCAGCATTCCATTTGAAATATAATATTAAATTGCAGACTTATCTTTGTCTGTTATGATAATAAACAAGCAGGTTATATGCATGTGATTGCATACATGACCTGAGAATTAACTGAACTTTAATTCAAAGCAGTCAGTCTCTCAAAAACATTAACGTTCTTTGAGCGGAATATTACAGAGGCATAGAAATGTTTCTAAATGCATCCAAGCTGATATGAAAATTAACAATAGAAATTTAGGTTTACTAATTTATTGTTGTGTTTGTTGCAGATCGGCCAAAGGTTTGCAGAGCACATTCCCACAGAACAAGGAAATCTACAGCCCATAAACAAGCAGAGGACGTTCAATGTAAGCATTTATACGAAGTGAGTTTCATTTAAAGGCTTTTGAACGATCGAATGACCAGTATTATTTGTTTCTTGTGTTTTCACCAGGTTGTGGCCAGAGAGATCCTGACTCAGTTTCAGGTGTGGCAGAGGGCCTGTTATAGCAGGAACATCGAGTGGGGTCCCATTACAGCGAAGGTTCAGTCCTCTTCATTTTTCCATCTGATGAAATGATCCATTTTGATATCTTGAAATGCATGAAGATAAAGTCATGTTTTCAGGAAGTGTATTGTGGTTTGCTTTTACACAGATCATTTCTGCGTTGCCGCAGTTTTATGGACGGGAGGCTGAGGTGATCATTCGATGCACTAAGATGCTACACAACCGCAGGGATTACCTTCGAAGGAGAGTAAAGGTTAGAGTTCACAGGCTCAAAGATTTAATCTCTTAATTGCTTGTATGATGATGAATCATTCATGAATTCACTTTTATTTATATTGCTTAAATGTTATGGAAGAAAGCTAATTGGAAAAAAGAAATTTCAATTTGACATTTTATGTGTAACTTAACAATTAGGATAAGAGATAAATAGACAAATAGATTATTTAAACATTTAAACAAATGTATTCGCATAGGTGTTTTGAAAATCTGTCCTACTAGCATAGGATGGTTTACCCATACAATGTTTTAAAGGGATAGTTCACCCAAAAATGAATATTCTGTCATTTAATTACTCATCCAAACACATGACCTTCGTTCATCTTCAGAACATAAATTAAGAAAATTTTTTTTTATGAAATCCAAGACCTTTCTTCTGACCCTGCATAGACAGAAACACAACTGACACAACATGAGTGAGAGTTCACCCAGATTTAAGTTTTTGGGTAAACTATTCCTTTAAAACGTTGTATGGGTAGACCATCTTGCTATGCTAGTAGGACAGATTTTTCCCCCCTGTTTATGCTTGTTTGGTTAATGGTGCAAAATGTAATGACTAGAATAAGAATGCAATTGACAATTTTAAAGAAAATGTTATATATATATAGACAGATAAATTAATAATTTATTTCTAATAATTTTTTATATTGTTTAATGATTTATTTATAATAATTTATACTTTTATTTTTTTCCCATGACCTTTCAAAAAGTGTAAAGTATTAAAAAAGGCCAATTTAATTGAATGAATTTAGGTTATTAAATAAATTTATAAAAAAAAAAAATATATATATATATATATATATATATAGACTTATATAGCATTAAAAATAAAACAAGCACACACAAGGAAAAGGACAATTCAATCATGTTTCAATTAAATATGGTCAGGATTATTGCATTTCCTCTCTGTAAGAAATGAAGAGGGTTTTGCTGCAGACTGTAGCATGATGATCCACTTTAATCATCTAATCCACTACATAATAATTTAGCTTGCATAGTGGATGTTTTTATCATAAATGCGTATTACGGTACTTTGTTGACACGCTGGATGTCTTTAATGCACGTGCATAATAATGAGGATTATTTGTCATATATCATACTCCATGACAAGGATGGACTCAACACCAACAAGTGATTCAGTAAGTGAATGAGCACAATTTGTCTTGTTATATTGTTAGTGTATTTTAATGGCACTTGCATTTTACATGAACCCTTTTGGAATTGACTTTGTGTTTTCCTAATATCATGCTGGGTCCTCATAACCCCTATTTTGCAAATGTAAGAATATTTAGATTAGATTTTAAAAATTGTCAAGGCAAACTTAAAAAATACTGAAATAAATATTAGCTGAGTAAATAAGCTAAAATCTGGATTATTACAAATTGTTAGCAAATTTTAATTGTCAACATGTTGATGGTAAAGATGTAATCCTTGTTTAATTTGTAAAAATATCCTTTTTTTTAGACGCATATTACTGTCCTTAAAAGTGGAGAAACCCCCTGTATCTCTAAGTGCACTCAGTGTTGTGACAAGTATCACTGCCCTTATTGTGAGACCTGGGTCTACAAGCCAAGAGAGTCAGGGAGCGTTGTGAACCACGTCCAGAATCATCTGAAGTTGGCTGTCCAGGAGGAGGGTGTGTATAGTGCTTCCAAATTCATTCAAATGATCTTTCGTCAAGGCATGTTAATCCACTCTTGTTTGACTCTTTTTCAGATTTCACTATTGTCAAGTGTAACTTAAAATGCAGAGAATATGCACATTTTCATTGCTGCTACTGTCCTGCTACTGTTCTTCGAAGAGGCCAGTTAAAAACACATCTCACTAAATGCAAGCAGAAGTTCAATGCTGAAGAGGAACTTGAAGGAACCTGCTCATTTGAGGAAAGTCCTGAACATCAGTAGTGCATTTCATTTTCTGTTACTGTTGATTCACTAGTTCATATATTTAGTTCCCTGTTAGCTGCAGATAACACTCAGAACTGTAGTTTTTGGTGGATTATGAAACTGTGTTGTGGAAATAAACAGTTACTGAGAATGTATCTGTGCTTCTTTTTTCAGAGCTGAGAAGTGCTGAAATATGTGTACATTATCTAAAATCTTTCATTTTACCACAACTGAGATACCACATGATATTAATAGTTCAACTTTTGAAATGGTCTTAACCATGGACTTCCTAAATTCCCAGTTTTTCCTCTCCATATGAGTAATAAAAGTAAAACAGACACATGTAATGTGTAATGTTAGAACAGTCTCCTGGAGTTAAATATAAAACAAAGTATATGTCAAAATATATTAAAAAGCAGACATATTTAAAAGCAAACAGAATTTAATATAGGATCCTCTACAAAAAAACAAAACCTAAAAAAAAAAAAAAAAAAAGTGTTTGTGCATATTAAAAGCATAGCTGCTTCATCATACCACAGTCTGCAGCAGAAGAGTTCTGTTGTTCTCGGAAGAGGGGCGACACCAAAAAGTTTGGTTGTCTGGTTCAAACTTTTATTCAGTAAGGACACATTCATTTGATCAAAAGTGACAGTGAAGACATTTATAAATGTTTCCACACACAAATAATAATAATAATAAAAAATTAAGCAATCACAACTGTTTTCAACATTTATAATAAAAATAAATATTTCTTGAGCACCAAATTATCATATTAGAATGATTTTTGATAATATTGAGACACTGAAGACTGAAGTAATGGCTGCAGAAAATTCAGCTTTGCCATCACAGAAATACAATAAATATATTCAGTAAAGACAGACTGCTCTGCTTCAACTTGTGTATTTCATTACTCATGTAAACAGGCAAATGGTGCTTGATTACATTATCAGCATGCCAAACATTGTTGGAAAGTCAGCAGGGCCATTAACTCAGTAAGGTGTCGCTAAGTCTTTTAACACTGACCTACTGTGAAACACCGCCTGACTTCTTCTGATCTTTCAATGAAGAAGTCGATTGAAAATCTGCTATTGTGAAACTGGTTTTATCTGTTGTCCAAACAAACTCCTTAGTGGGCATAATAAGTTACAACATTGTCCAGCTTTAATACTGATAAATATAGTGTATATAATTAATATATATATATATATATATATATATATATATATATATATATATGTGTGTGTGTGTGTGTGTGTGTGTGTGTGTGTGTGTGTGTGTATACATATATACATACATATATATATATATATATATATATATATATATATATATATATATATATATATATATTCATTTTACTGGAAAATATATAGACTGCAGACAAAACAGGGTGGTGCTCCTACTCTTTTAACAGCTTTTGTGTTTCTGCTTTATCTCAGTTTATTGCAAAGCCTCACAATGTCCAGTTTCAGTTGCTGAACTTTACAATGATGTGAAACATCTTTTTAAGATGTTCTTTTCTCCTGCAGGAAAGTGCTGTGGAGAGAAATCTTTTACCTATGGGCCAGCGATATCTTGTACATTTTCAAAGAGGTGATGTTCAAAATGTACAATTGTGAATAAAATATAGTTATATATGAGCTTGTCCTCTCCGTTTTGTGTGTGTGTGTGTGTACGATCCTGTTATCTTTTCTAAGGAATATAGTCATGCAGACTTTGTAACATTCATGGGAGCTCTGTGTGTGGGAAGGACATGGGGTGGGTTTGAAGAAAGGATTGATGAGAAATCTTAAAGTAGACTGGGTGCATTTTTAAGTTTAAGATTTGATGTCTGGTTTACAGATCATTTACATGTACGAGATTCATTGATAAGTATGTAGAGCATGAAACGCGGAATGCATGTAAATAAATGCATGGAAATAATTTTATACACGTTCACCTATTTTCCTCAAAGCAAATGGGTTTGTTTACTGTCACTATGTTCGTTGACATGAACAAGAAGGTTTGCCACGAAACATCCCAACAATACTAAAGCTAAAAACGCAGTTTGTCCGCAATGTTGTGGGATACGGTCCTGCTGATATTTGTTTCCCGTCGGCCCGCTATGCGGTGACGCTTCACACTCCCCAAACCGACTGGGATTCAGAGCACCTCTGTCTCAAACGGGGAAAATTGACATTTCATCGAAGGTAAGCTTCTCTTTTATGAAATATTTGTTTACCTTTGAATATTTGGTCACATTTGTGTGCACAGGCTCCATCATTAAATGATTCCCGCTTCAGACTATTGATCAGGTGAGGAGGAGTTTTTAGCTTTAACAGTGCTGGTTACTAATGAAAACAACGTGACCATTTTATATTTGACGTTAGTTCACAGAAAGCGTGTTATATTAGACCAGAACAAATATTATTTTATGCACACTTCTATGGGAAGAAATCAGTTTTCGTCCTTAGCCTGCTTGCTTTAGCAGACATGTCCCTTTAAACGAGAGCAATACCCCATCCACGTTTTTTTCCACCGGCATCACATGCACGACCTGTTAAAACCTGCACAGTCAGCTTGCTTGCTTCTTTCTTTCTTTCTTTCTTTCTTTCTTTCTTTCTTTCTTTCTTTCTTTCTTTCTTTCTTTCTTTCTTTCTTTCTTTCTTTCTTTCTTTCTTTCTTTCTTAATTTAATTTGTTAATAACTGTCAACCGGTTAATCCAGGTAAATTAAGTACAAAATAATGGTTAGCTGCAAAATCTTAAAGTGGCCACAAAATACACTTATTTCCTAAAAATCTTAAGATTTTCTGCTTGTTCGTGGTGACAAATAATGTTAGATGATCAGTTACCATCCTGGAGTTATTTGTTCACTGACAAATGCTGGGTTTATCCATATTTTTTAATAAATGTGCAGATGTTTTGAAAGAATCAGAATCATCTACACATAATAGACTTTTGCCAAGTTTTTAAATACTGTATTTAATGTTATTTATTACATATAATTTTCACTTTTCAATTCAATTCAATTCAAGTTTATTTGTATAGCGCTTTTTACAAAATAAATCGTTACAAAGCAACTTTACAGAAAATTATGTTTCTACAATATTTAGTAGTAGCTAGTAGTTTGTGCACATTTGACAGGATTTTAGAAAAAATAATAATAATAATACAAGACGTAGTCAGCTAGACGATGAACTATCAATATTATTAAGTTATTATATGATTCAGTCACACATTTAGCAATAATTGTTAGTTCTGTTTGTTGATTCAAGGTTAGCATCATCTGGGGTCCTCTGAGGGTCAGCATCATCTCTTCTCAGGTGTTCTGGATCCAGACTGGAGCTTGTTTAAATCCTAGTTACCACGGGATGTAAATCCCGTGGCGAAACATAGAAACAAAATACAGACATCATTAGCATAGCTGCTGATCCAACAAAGTAAAATTAGTTTAACCCAAGCTAATGAATAAAAATGCAACTTTGAACAGATGCAACTACACTCACAATTAAAAAGATACATTATTCGAATGCTTGGTGAAAGAGATGTGTTTTTAATCTAGATTTAAACAGAGAGAGTGTGTCTGAACCCCGAACATTATCAGGAAGGCTATTCCAGAGTTTGGGAGCCAAATGTGAGAAAGCTCTACCTCCTTTAGTGGACTTTGCTATCCTAGGAACGACCAAAAGTCCAGCGTTTTGTGACCTTAGGGAGCGTGATGGGTTGTAACGTGGTAGAAGGCTAGTTAGGTACGCTGGAGCTAAACCATTTAGGGCCTTATAGGTAAGTAATGATAATTTGTAACTGATACGGAACTTAATAGGTAGCCAGTGCAGAGACTGTAAAATTGGGGTAATATGATCATATTTTCTTGACCTGGTAAGGACTCTAGCTGCTGCATTTTGGACGACCTGTAGCTTGTTTATTGAAGAAGCAGGACAACCACCTAGAAGTGCATTACAATAGTCCAGTCTAGAGGTCATGAATGCATGAACTAGCTTTTCTGCATCAGAAACAGATAACATGTTTCGTAGCTTGGCAATGTTTCTAAGATGGAAGAATGCAGTTTTTGTAACATTGGAAATATGATTTTCAAAAGACAAATTGCTGTCTAATATAACACCCAGATTTCTGACTGTAGAGGAAGTAACAGTACATCCGTCTAGTTGCAGATTGTAATCTACAAGATTCTGTGTAGTGTTTTTTGGTCCAATAATTAATATCTCTGTCTTATCCGAATTTAATTGGAGAAAATTGTGTGTCATCCAATCTTTTACATTTTTAACACACTCTGTTAGCTTAGATAATTGGGAAGTTTCATCTGGTCTCGTTGAGATATATAGCTGAGTATCATCAGCATAACAGTGGAAGCTAATTCCGTATTTTCTAATAATATTACCAAGGGGCAACATATATATTGAAAATAGAAGGGGACCTAGGACGGATCCTTGTGGCACTCCATATTTTACTGATGATAAATGAGATGACTCCCCATTTAAGTAAACAAAATGGTAGCGATCGGACAGGTAGGATCTAAACCATCTTAGAGCCTGCCCTTGAATACCTGTATAGTTTTGTAATCGATCTATGAGTATGTCATGATCTATGGTGTCGAACGCAGCACTAAGATCAAGTAAGACAAGAAATGAGCTGCAGCCTTGGTCTGACGCAAGGAGCAGGTCATTTGTAATTTTAACAAGTGCAGTTTCTGTGCTATGGTGGGGCCTAAAACCTGACTGAAATTCTTCATACAGATCATTTTTATGTAGGAAGGTGCTCAATTGAGCAGACACAACTTTCTCTAAAATTTTAGACATAAATGGAAGATTTGAAATAGGCCTATAATTTGCCAGTACACTAGGATCTAGTTTTGGTTTCTTAATAAGAGGCTTGATAACCGCCAGCTTGAATGGTTTTGGGACGTGTCCTAAAGTTAACGACGAGTTTATGATATTGAGAAGTGTTTCTTCTGCTACAGGTAACAGCTCTTTCAGTAATTTAGTGGGTACAGGATCTAATAAACATGTTGTTGGTTTAGATACAGTGATAAGTTTATTTAGCTCTTCCTGTCCTATGGTTGTAAAGCGCTGCAGTTTATCTTTGGGTGCGATGGATGAAACTGAAGTGTTAGACGCTGTAGAATCTACATTCGCTATTGTATTTCTAATGTTATCTATTTTATCAGTGAAGAAATTCATAAAGTCATTACTATTTAACGTTGGTGGAATATTTGAATCAGGTGGCATCTGGTAATTTGTTAACTTAGCCACTGTGCTAAATAAAAACCTAGGATTGTTTTGGTTATTTTCAATGAGTTTGTGTATATGCTCTGCCCTAGCAGTTTTTAGAGCCTGTCTATAGCTGGACATACTGTTTTTCCATGCAATTCTAAAAACTTCTAAGTTAGTTTTTCTCCATTTGCGTTCAAGACTACGAGTTAATTTCTTGAGAGAGTGAGTATTACTGTTATACCATGGTACAGTACGTTTTTCTCTAACTTTTTTCAATTTGATTGGGGCAACAGCTTCTAATGTATTAGAGAAAATAGTGCCCATGTTGTCAGTAATTTCGTCTAATTCGTGTGTATTTTTGGGTACAATTAGCAGTTGAGATAGATCAGGCAGGTTATTTGCGAATCTTTCTTTGGTGGCTGGAACAATAGTTCTGCCCAGACGGTAACGCTGAGACATATAGTTAATATCAGTTATACGCAGCATGCACGATACAAGGAAATGGTCTGTAATATCATCACTTTGAGGTACAATATCTATAGCAGTAAGATCGATTCCATGCGATATAATTAAATCTAGTGTATGATTAAAATGATGAGTGGGCCCGGTGACATTTTGCTTGACTCCAAAGGAGTTTATTAGGTCAGTAAACGCAAGTCCTAATGTATCATTTGCATTATCAATGTGAATATTAAAATCTCCCATGATTAGCGCCTTATCAACTGTAACTAGAAGGTCTGAGAGGAAATCTGCAAATTCTTTCAGGAATTCTGTATACGGCCCTGGTGGTCTATACACAGTAGCCAGAGCAAGAGATACATTAGATTTCTTTTGCATGTCTGACAGAGTAACATTTAGCAGAAGTATTTCAAAAGAGTTAAACCTGTATCCTGTTTTCTGGGTAACATTGAGAATATCACTATATATTGTTGCAACACCTCCGCCACGACCAGTCTGACGGGGCTCATGCTTATAACAGTAGTTTGGTGGAGTAGACTCATTTAGACCAAAATAATCATTTGGTTTTAGCCAGGTTTCAGTCAAGCAGAGTAAATCAAAACTATTATCTGTGATCATTTCATTTACAATAACTGCTTTTGGTGCGAGTGATCTAATATTTATGAGCCCAAACTTTAAAAATTGTTTTTGTTCATTTACTTTACATTTGTTCATTTACTTTACTTAAAAGGATAGTTCACCCAAAATTTAAATGTTATGTTTATCTGCTTATCCCCAGGGCATCCAAGATGTAGGTGAATTTATTTCTTCAGCAGAACACAAAGATTTTTAACACAAACCGTTGCAGTCTATCAGCCAAAAAATTGAAGTGAATGGGGAAAAACGGCTTTGAGAGTAAAAAAAAACAAACAAAAAAAACCTACAAAACCAAATTAAACCCTACAGCTCTTGATGATACATTGATGTGTTAAGACAAGAAATGATCGGTCTGTGCAAGAAACTGAACAGTATTCCAGTTTTCCTAAAATCTTAGCTACTGCTATTGATGGATATTTGGAATAATAACTACCATTTATAGTGGTATTAAAACTCTGAATTCATACACATTTTATCATTTTGTCAAAATGGCTTATTGTGCAAAACATGAATGTGGATGATTTGTTTTGATTCTTCCAAGTATATCATAAAGTAGGCAGCCAGATGATATAAAAAATAAATAAAAATAAAAACAATCTCAATCAACTAACACGAGTTTCAGTAGCATATTTATAACGGGTCATGAACAATACGTCTCCTCTTTTGAAAGGTAACCTGAAATTGGACGGGTAATTTTCAGCTTGACTGAATAAGAAGGCTTTGCCCGCTGGAAGTAAGTCTGCCCTTTCTGTGTAAGATATTCACCACTAGCGACCCACAATGGAAGTGGAGGATGCCTTATCAGCTAAGTTCAGGGTCCTGATTCAAGGGCTCATGGTGACGACGACCTCAGAGATAGTTAAAATTTTCAGCAAAGTGCTGCTGGAGACCAGAATGGAGATCACCCAGAGCTGGAGGGAGATCGACTTGTTGAAGCAGCAGCTGGAGGAATGTGAGCAGCAAAAGACAGAGGCCATCATTAGGGCCCAGAGGAGCGAATTCAAAAGAGAAGACGAGGAGGTGGAGGTGTCACCTGATGTGCAGAGCTATGACACGGTCACACCAGAGGCAGTGGTGAGTGGGCAGGCATCTGTTCTGTGGTCATTACCTTTACTTGTTTTCAGTGCATTGCAAATCTGCAAAGAATCAATGTTGTTATTTCTGTGCTGTTTACCAAAAAAATACAGAAGTACAAATATATTTTATAAAATTAATAGCAGTGATTGTGCTTGTTTCCAGTTGGTCATCATAGCCAAACTGTAATTTTAGTGATATTCTGTTGAAAATGCATTATTTTCTGTAGAATCATTTGTGCTGTTTGTGCGTTACAGGGGCTTCAAAAAAGAGCAGACAATGTCTCAGAACCAGAGATGACACAGTCAGGCACACCAGGTACTACTATTTTTAAAAGTAATTTAGATAATCTTTCATGATAATAAATAGCAGTAGACATAAATCTCAGGGAAGTACCAAAAAAAACAAAAAAAACAAACGGATTATACATGTATTAAAAAAAGGAAAAATGATAAACTGTAAAGTTAACTTGAACTTACTATGGTTTGTTCTAACCTTGATGAAAAAGATTGATGAAAAAAAGATTTTGTAAACTGAAAGAAAATAAAGATGACAAAATAATTGAAGAACAAAATGAAACTAACTAAGAAATAATCGTTTTTGTAATCCTTACGTTCTCACCCCTTGGCGAAAAAATATGAGTTGTGTGGTGGTTTAGGGAAATTATTGTAAATGGCACATCGTGATAGTTAAAAGAAAAATAGATGAGAACGCGTGTCCTTGCTGTAATCAATACAAAACTTTAGCCTAGCATCTTGTGATCACTCTGTCAGGATTTTGGACCAATTTGCATAGGCTAAATCACATCATACACGCTTATAGTTCTTCATAAATGAGAAAAAAATAAACATATTCAAATATGAGCCTTTACTGTATTGTATTTTTCAGTGATATTAAGCAGATGTAAGTTATTGTTCAGATCAAAACATTATATGACACAATAGTAAACTTAAACTTTCAACCTTTAAAGCAAGGTCTAAAAATATATACAGCCTTTTTATAAAATACACAACCCCTGTATCATGATATGTATTGTATCGCCAGATTCTTGCCCATACACAGCCTTACTATAAGTAAGGGATAATGTACACCCAGCCTGTTGTTATCTCAGAATAAACCCAGATAGGGTGATCAGGACCCCGATGCAAAGCAGAATAATCTGTTTATTACACGGCTAAAAATATTTGTTTATTACACGCTAAAAAGATTCGTTTTTACCATATATGTTGAAATTAATGCTGAAGTCTTCCATTGTAACACGCAGTGGTTAAGTATTTTCAATCACAAGATGGCGCCAGACAGTCAATGTTAGCGATTGGTTATAGTGATTCATTAAGCATATATGTAAGTACCAGTCAAGATAACTTATAGTAACTGGATGAGCAGTGTGTTATTCAATTTGCCGGTTGTTATCTGGGAATAAGATACTGCTGGATGGCACGATTGACCAATCAGAATCAAGTATTCCACTGAGATGTGTAATTAAATACAAATATTTGACATCATTACTGTTGTTGTGCTGAAGCAAAATACATTCATTCTGATGTGAGTTTTTAGCAATACTAATTAGCAATTTTTTGCGTGTTGATTCATTAGGCCGAAAGGTTCAGAAAATCTGTGCTATTGCTGAAAACAGCCAGAAGGCCAAGTGCCAAGAGACGAAATGCACACAACATGTGGTAAAACCGAAAATAGTTTGTCCCACCAATGTGCCACGAGTGAGGGGGCGGAAATCATCAAGCAAGACCATATCACAGACCACATCTGAAATCATTGCAAATGGACCATCTACAAGTGTGGACATGTATACAAAAAAAACAAAATCAGAGGCGATGAAGAAAAGGAAATTAATAAAAACACAGAAGCATGCTAATGATGTTAGTGTTGCTCGTGGTCTTCGAGACCGACAGCACCTCAGCATGCAGAGGCAATGTCTGTGTTGTTCATCGGATGAGTGTGACCTCCAGTCTAGCCCCTCCAGAGCCCTGCACCAGGTCCCTAGTGTGTATATCTGTCGCAGATGTGAGAGAAGGTTTAAAACAGACCTCCTGTTCAAGAGTCACAATTGCCCAATGCCTCAGAATTGCAACAGGTGTGGGCAGATGTTCACTACTCTTCAGGGGCTCACTGCACATAGTCAGGAAGTTCAACCTCAGTTCAGCTGCAGTCAGTGTGAGCAAAGCTTTTCCAATCAGTGTGCTTTAACCATGCACAAACGGATCCACACCAACCTTAGTGTTCCCAAGGATATTAAGGCTAAGAGGTTCGAGATTCGTCTCGAGAGAATCTCAGACTCCCAGCTGGAGGCCGCTTTGTCCTCAAAAAGTTCTCTCTTGCAAATGAACTCTTCAAAACAGGATCTTTTGAGTGAAGCGCACAATATGACTACAGCAGATTCAACTCCTGGATCTTTAAGCAAACATAGTGCAGAATCCACGGCAATGAACGTACGTGAGACCAGCGAGACACAACTATCATCCCAAAGTGTAGCTGAAAGCCTGGACTCCAGGCCAGGAACCATGTCAGACTCCAGTTATGGACAGTCAAGTATCAGGAAAGTCTATGCTGTCATGTCATCCACCTCATGCCAATATCAGATTACTGAGGATGCAAATGGATCAGAGGCACCAGATGTGCATGAAACTGAAAAAGTAATTGATAACGGAAAACATTCCAGTTCAAGTGATGAGTCAGGAATCCGTTCTCCTCCAAGAAAGCGGAAGATGTCAGGTAATATTTATTGAACAATTATACAATAAGTGACTGAATTCAGTATTTGATTAGTGTTAATGTTGTGGATACCATGTTGTTATATTTAAAGGGTTAGTTCACCCAAAAATTTAAATTACCCCATAAAACATAAAATCCTAGGTGTATATGACTTTCTTCTTTCATATGAATCCAGTCGGAGTTATATAAAAAAATTGTCTTTAATCTTTAACCTGTTTAACGGCACTCAGCGGTAGGCCTGTTGCAAGAGTCAATATATTTACTTATTGCACGATACATAGAAATGAGCACGATAATTTTTGGGCCTATTGATATATTGTGACACATGCGATATATACTCTGTGGCTCAGACGGGGTTCAGGCAGCGTCTCCCAACACACACACATAGAGAGCGGACAGCTTTCAAGCTGCGTGTCGCGTTCAGTTCTGACCGTCAAGACGATGAAACTGTCCACAATGGCACCGTAAATGCAGTTTAAAACTGCCTCAAACTACAGAACAGATTTAATAATTAAATATTGTAGAAACTAAATTTTGTCAAATTACTTTGCAATGATTTGTATCGTAAAAAGCGCTATATAATTAAACTCGAAATGAATTGAATTGAATACACAATGCATAAATATCTCTTCTCTTTCTGCTTTGAACTTTTCTATGTGGAGCGCTGCACGCTGTGACTCCGTGTCAGCCCTGCTCAGTGCGTGTTGCATGGATCAGTCCAAAAGAAATGAAATAAAAGGCGCCCATCCATAAAATAAAGTATCTCAAACGGCTCCAGGGGGTTAACAAAGGCCTCCTGTAGTGAATCGATGCACTTTTTGTAGAAAAATATAAATATTCTTAATGTAATAATCTCTTGAATGTAGCTTTTGCCAACAGTTGGAAGCAGCTCTGGGCGGATGACATAAGAAGTCAACATTACGCATGTGTTTGTGAGTCTCGTGAAAACCAACATTTATTTACAGGATCAAATGAAGCAAAGTTTCCTTACTTTAGCAAAGGAAAACCAGTCTCCTCTTGGTTTATATAGAAATCCTCTGACATTCTTCTTTACAAAGCCGACCTCATATGTCATCTGCCCGGTGAGCGCAAGCTAGATTAAAGTGATTATTACATTTTAAATGTGGTTATTTCTCTTACAAAAATGCAGCGATTCGCTACAGGAGGACTTTGTTCACCCCCCTGAGCCATGTGAGACGCTTAAAAAAAAAAAAGGATGGGCGCTTTTTATTTCACTTCTTTTGGATTGATGCACTGCAACACCCGCTGAGTGTCATTAAACAGCTATAAGACAGTCATAAGTCATAATAGGATTCTTAGAAGAAAGTCATATACACCTAGGATGGCTTGAGGGTGAGTTACTTATGGGCTACTTTTTGAGTGAACTAACCCTCCAAGAAGTATTGTAAGTTCTGATTGATGTTTTTACTCTAGACTGTTCTCATGATGCATACAATGGCGTGTTTCCTGTTGAAAATATTCTGAGATGGAGAAACAATAAGGTAGGAATGAAGTGCATCATTTATGCATCAAGAGCCTTTTAATCACTTTGAGAGAGAAAACAGCATCAACATTACGCTAAACTCTGATATTAATTTAATTTTCAAAGGGAAGAAATGAAGTTAGGGTCAAGTGGATGCCTTGCACATTGTGGTAAGTCTTAATTAAGCCTCAATCAAGTCTTACTTGTGGTAGTCTTGTTTAATCTTAAAATTAGAATATTAAAAAACCCTTCTCACTGAAACTGAAACAAAAAGTTATAAATAATGTCACATTTGGATGTGCTTCTTATATAGTGAATTGTATATACAGTAGTATAGCAATGTTTACAACTATCAGTATCAGTTTAAATGAGAGCTGGAGTAAATTTTTCCCCTCTAAATTTTGTGCATTCATTTTCAAAGTAAATAAGAAAATGACCATTTAGACATTTGGTATCTATGTTTTTAGGTGAGGGTAGATCCTCTTGTTACAAGTGCAAGTGTTTGCACTTATTATCGCTATTTCATCTGTTTCTCTCAATAATTGAGATGCTACTGACAGGATTAAAAACGGACAGCCAGGGAGAGATTTAATTTAATGATCATATATTGCAACGCTAGCCAAAGGATGTGGGGAATGAAAAAACATTAGCATAGCTCAGGGTGAGCGCTACTTTGACACCTCTCATTACATCATTGTTATTAATATTTATTGTTTAAAGACTGTGGGAGAAGGTTTTAAAAGATTGTGGCACATTTACTATTCTATTATAGTGACCCCCGTTAATTTAGACACATTGCAACCGTGAAAGCTCCCAAAACTAAACTAAATTAATTATTTTTAAATACCAGAAAAGTTTAAGACATTCTTTCAAAAAATAAATAAAAACCTTTTCTTTTCTTAGTGGTGCAAAGTTTCAGAACACGTGGGAACCAGCAGAAAGCTTTCCAGGTTATTTGGATGACAAGAACGAAGAGCCGAAGAAAACATAGAACAGACAAAAAGTTTTATTATGTTGACTCTGCTTTTAAGAAGCTCTCTGTTTACAACAACAAGAATGTATGCTTTACAATGCAGTTAATTTAATGATTTTTTTTCTAACCATTTCATTTTTCTTGTAATAAACTTTAGTTGGTTTTTAATCGGTTTCTTACAGCTACTCTAGATAGATGCATTGATGTTAAATAGGTGATGTTACATTTTAATACATCATTTTAAGTGTCTGAAATGGAAATCTTGTTATAGCTTATATAGAAAAAAATATTATTAGTGTTACTTTAGATATTTAGAATTTCAATGACTTCCTCCTATTTACCTCTGCAATCTTTTTTTTTTTTTTTTATGAGATTAATGTTTATGGGTTTTGGTTAAAATTGTTGGATTTTATTTTTTACTCCACAATTAAATGAATGCTATTAATGAATTGCACAGTTTATTACCTAATCACCATAAATGTTCATTGCCTCCTCCTGTTTTTAACTTTTATGTTATACCAAAGAATATTTTAATCATCGAGGCATCTCACTGTTGAATGTAGGCCGGTAAAAAAAGCTGGTAAATATATTGGAAAAATTAAATAAACAATTTTCAAAGTGGCAAGGCTTATCTTATCATGACATACCTTTTTAACAGCATGAAAAAACTTGTTAGTATTGTTGTTATGATCATTGCATAACTTGTAAATATCTGAGTTGGAAAAATTTTACTTGGTGGTGTTCAGCCTGACACATTAAGTGTCTTAAGTGTATAGCTTTTTTGAAGATCACTATTATTTGCTGGAGATAATTGTGTGGAGATAATCCATGCACACAGCTCAAGTTTAAAACAGGTCAAGGTGCAGACTGCAGAAGTCATGAGAACTGGCTCTAAGAAAACATTGTGGCTTTAACACCTACAGAACACTTGCGGCATGAGATTCTGCTTATGTATTTTGGTCAGGTAAGTTCTTGCTGCAAGTGGAATAACATTTAGTGTGGACTCTAAAAATCTACAGATACCACAGAGAAGAATTCAAGAATTCAGCCGAATTCAGCTGAAAGGTCTGTAATAGCTCAACTTAATGTTAAAACAGGGATCTGACTGCTTATATGTTACAGAAAAAATCTATTTGTTAATTTCCATTCCAAAATGACAGTATTTAATATTAACAAATACAGAGCGTTATAGAAGTATCTATTTTCAATTGTATTTTATTTAATTTTGGGGTGCAGTGATATTATGTATGAAAACAAAGTTAATAATTTCTACTTCGAATATTTGTCTTGAAGAGGTAACTTTTACAGGAAGTGTTTTTTCTCCCCGAAACTAAAGCTGGATACTGGAGTACCTACAGGCTACATCAGCAATGGGAGTATTCTTAACTGCTCTGACAGGTAAGATCTAAATCTAAACATCCCAAAAGTCTTTAAATAGTGTTATTATGGCACTTACTGTTAATCTGTAATATGGTATATAATTGTCATATATCAATGGCAGATTCTAAATTAATAATTATAAAAATTATTGCAGATGATGACTTTAAAAAAAAATCATATATATTTTTAAATACACCTAATTAAATGATACACAAGTAAATAGCATAATTTAGAAAGCATACTTTAACCGTTTTAGAAGGTTTTGAACTGGTAAACAGCAAAAAATATATATATTTTTTGGTCAGTTCTCCTTGTTTTGCCACTGAAGCGTTTGGAAGCAGTAGAGTTGAAAGAAGTCAGACTTGGAGAGACAGTGGCTCTGATGTGCAACCTGTCTCTCTACTCTGAGACCCACTGGCTGAGGATGAGTGAGGGCCGGCTGATGGCTCTGATGGTCACAAGTCTGAAAAACACGGGAGAACTGTCTGTTGTCTGGAATTACAATGAAACTCATTTTGAGGGCTTTATGGAGAAGCAGATGACTGGACTGAAAATTCTCCACATCTCCACCTGCGATCTCGCCACATACTATTGTTCAACGTCATATCAAAAACGCTTGGATTTTGATAAAGGAGTGCAACTATATAGTAAGTGTGACATTTCATTTCTTATTTTATATATATATATATGTGTGTGTGTGTGTGTGTGTGTGTGCGCATTATTTTTTATAGTTTGATTGCTCTACTAATTTCTTTTTGTGGTCTTTTTAGCCAACCAACAAGGTAAGCAAAAAAAGTCTATTAACACTAATTTGTAGCCCAAATACATATCCCTGTTGTTTGAATCCAATATAAACAAGTGTAACATTATTTTTTCCAATTACAATTCTCCATTTTTTTTAAACTATATTTACTAAAATCTAGGGTTGTCTGCATGTCTTAATGGACCCTCTCTTCATTACCAAGTTTTTGCAGCAGTGCTGAGTTTTGGCCTTCTTGGAATGCTGCTTGCTGTTTCTGTGGTGCATATGAAGACCAGGACAAAAAATGTCAAAAATGATGAGAAGTAAGGGAGCCAAAAAATTAGCATTTGCAATTTTCAAATCCAGGATTGCTTTCAATTAATAGGCTTACTCAGTGTTTTATGTGCTACAAATAAAAGTTGCTTTGAGATCTTTTTGTACGTGTTTATTTTGTTAATCAAATTAACCTTTGAATTAAAAAAGATTTTTAAACTCCAACAATCACTTCCTCGTCTCCACTCTCCCTGTTACATTTGAAGCATTTGAATAAAGAAGAAAAAAAAGGAAACCTATTATTCAAAAACTTTCCAAAGTTTGGAAATTATTGAGCAAAAAAATGCAGTTGCCCAATGAACCTCCAAGAGTTATGGGAAGTCCAGTTTAAGAAACCCTGCTCTACAGAATGGCCTGTTTTAAGTTGAAGTCATTTTTGTTGCTTCGTTGTGCCTTGAATGTCAAACTTAAAAATGACATTACAAAAAAAGCTCCAATTACTATATAAGCAATTTAACCCTCTGATGCATGAATTATTTCACAACGTAATATTTTTTACGTGTTTGGTTTTACATTGAAAGTAAAAAAATCATGTCAATAACTTTTTTATTAAAACTACATATCTGTCCGCTGTAGTGGACACCATGAATCAACGGTATAGTGAGTCAATGGAAGTCATTCACTGGTCTGTAAAAACATGTTTTTAAAATGATTACTAACAGCAAATGGTATGAAAATACATAAGAACATTAAATGAGTTCACAGAGTTGTCATGGCCGAGTGGTTAAGGCGATGGACTAGAAATCCATTGGGGTCTCCCCGACAACGTTTCCTTTAGGGGAAGTCGTGGCCTAATGGTTAGAGGGTTGGACTCCCAATCGAAGGGTTGTGAGTTCTAGTCTCGGGCCGGACGGAATTGTGGGTAGGGGTAGTGCATGAACAGCTCTCTCTCCACCTTCAATACCACGACTTAGGTGCCCTTGAGCAAGGCATCGAACCCCCAAATGCTCCCCGGGCGCCGCAGCATTAATGGCTGCCCACTGCTCCGGGTGTGTGCTCACAGTGTGTGTGTGTGTGTGTGTGTGTGCGTGTGTGTTCACTGCTCTGTGTGTGTGCATTTCGGATGGGTTAAATGCAGAGCACGAATTCTGAGTATGGGTCACTCACTTAAATAACAAGCTATGTCATGAAGGCACAGAAAAGTAAAGTATAACAAAGAGGCAGAGGTGTTTTGGGTGGTGGTCTATTCATACACGTGTGTGCACTAATACAAACACACAGTTGGCTATACATGTATACCTGCATACACTTTTATGACGTTATCATTTGTTTTTTCTGGTTTTTCTGAGAATAAGGATGAAAATGAGAATGAGGATTTAACATTTATCCCTGAGGCAAATGGTGAACAAAGACAGCATAATCCTTTCATGGAGTAAAAAAAAAGGAAAAAACCCAGAATTTCTATATTTCTATACCTTATTTAAAATTATTAAGTGTATGTATAAAATACAATTTAAATATAAAATAAAAATAATGCTAATTTAATATTTAAGTAGAGTCCTACTAAAATGAATGGCAGAAATATTAAGATGTAAGTCAGAATGACAGACATTTCTATTAATAAAATACAATGTAAAGTGAGACAAATAACTAAGCAGAGTTGAAGATATAATGCTTACTTGGTTAGGAATAGATTATATCAAAATTAACTCGATACATTACATAATGGGCAAACGTAATGGTTTATGTGACATTTAGTTTTGTGTGACAAAGGGAATAGGCCTATAATGCAGGGGTTTTAAGTGTGTGTACTTAAGCTCGGAATGACCTTAACAAGTATGAAATATACAGTATCCGAAGTGAGTTTTTCAGTTATTATTGCAAATGAATTGATTTACATTTATGTGTGTGTGTGTGTGTGTGTGTATATATATATATATATATATATATATATATATATATATATATATATATTTATTTATTTTTTTATTTTTTTTATTTTTTTGATAGATGGTTTACATTTAATTTGTCACATTATTAAAGAAATTTGTCTTATTATTTGAGTTAAATTATAATTCTGGGTTTAGCTGGATTTTCTATTTTGACATATTTTGTTGACCCTGGAATAACATTTTATATAAAAATGTAGTCTCGACCATATCCCTACACCTAAACCTAACCTTAACCATGAGTAACTCCCAGTATTTTCCCAGTAAGTTTCCCCAGTATTGAGGCAGCTTTCCACTGAAGATAATGATTTTTGTGAGAATTTTCTTTTCAAATAGAGTTATTAGAAATTTGATTTCACAGGCTTATTATCCAAACCCTATTAGACATAAATATATGTTTAAAGATTATGATAAAGTTGAAATAAGAATAAATACAAAATAGAAAAAAATAATTTGTCTTTCCCTCTCCCTCCAAAAGCTAAAGAGGTGAGCTTCAAGAATTAAAATGAGACGTAAATAAAAAATTTTTTGTAAAACAAGTATATTGAAACGTTAGATCTTGTGTTTGTGTGTGATACGGTGCAATCCTTTCGGAGAGAGATGCAAAACTGGTTATGTTCCAGGGATGTTGAATTCCCACCACTCTATGTGAAGGAAGTCAGGTTTGGTACTTTTCTTGAAAACAAAGATTTTGAATTTGTTATTAATTTCCTAGAAGGCTATGTTTTGGATTTTTTTTTTTTTTATTCACAAGTGCAGATGGTTGAAATCTAAACCCAACTTTATTCAGTGGTGTAATGAGTTAAAATTCTAATTTACAGGACAAGAAAGCCCTTAAGGTGACTTTTAATTCAAATACCCATTTAAAAAAAAAAAATAATTTTAATGTATCTTACGTACCTGTATTTTATTTTTATTTTTGTTACAGGCTTTTTTTTGTTGACACTTTATTTTTATTTATTTATTTATTTTGTTCTTCTGATGGTTATGCTCAACCAAGGCAGAATAAGATTGGATTTATTTTGGAATGTGATTATGTACCTCGTTTGGGTGTAAAGCTGGTTGTAAAGTTCTAGGCCTGCGCTCCAGCTCAGTAGGGGGCATAGTTCATGTTCATACCCCAACCGTACTTGCATGAGCGTGTTCCCCTGAGCAGAAGGTGGCGGTAATGCGCCTATTTATGTTGGTTGCCAGCTGGTGTTAAAAAACAAATCAAGTTACAGGTAATAAATGTATTGTTATTAAAAATTTAGCATATTGTTTTGATTTATTTTCAAACCGAGTAAGAAGTGGTGGTGAAGAGCACACGAATCTGATAAAACGCTTCGACTTTGGAGAACAACCTGAGCATAAGGTTAGTGAATTGGGCTGGAAGTACCTTTAAGATGCTCTGAAATGTAAAAATATGTGATCTTGACACTATCTTGACGTCCCAGACATGAACTTAATGTAACTTCCAGGTTTAACTGTAGTCAATTGTATGCCTTGTTGTTGTTGTTGTTTGTAATTACGTTAGCTCGTTAGCAAATAGAGCTAAGTTACCAGAACTCTGTAAGAGCTCGGTAAAGTACAAATCAAATCACTTTTATTGTCACATCTAATGCGCTACATGAACTGGATATATAAAATGTCATGAGTGTGCATTGGACGGTATATCCAGTGGTAGCAGATCGATTATTGTATTAAGTGCAGTGTGTACTTATAGTCTAGTATTGAACTGTGTTAGTGTTAAAGTGCAGTGTGTGGCATATCGTATAGTGGGAGTACGCTGTAGGGAGGGTGTATTAGTTCTGACTGTTCATTAGTAATGCAGGCAGTAATGCAGCACGTTCAGGATTCTTTCTATAGTGCAGGTGAAGGATGTTTTGAGGATGCTGCGGCTCATTCCAAACTTCCTCAGCCATGTCAGGAAGAAGAGGCAGTGATGTGCCTTCTTCAGCACTGCATCAGTGTGTGTGTAGACCATGTGAAGTCCTCATTGATGTGAACGCCGAGGAACTTGGTGATGGGTGTGTGTTCTCTGCTCTCACTCCTGAAATCCACCACCAGCTCCTTGGTCTTGTCGATGCTGAGTGTTCTCCTGACCCCATTTAGTCAGGGAGCTCACCTCATCTCTGTAGGCCGTCTCATCTTTGTTTTGAGGAAAACTCACTTGTAGCTCGTTTTCATCACTACAAATGAAAAGCGCATTAATTGTGTAGTAAAAATGTTTTGCTCATGATTTATTGATCCGGAAAATTTGAATCTGTGAATATCTTGACAGCTTCATCTGCTCTGTGCCACCTTCCTCAATGGATCCAATACAATTTGGATATTGTAGCAAGCGTTCCCAAGATGATGTTATTTCTTTCACTGCTCTCTCAGATTTGGAAAATAACACCACCCATGTGAGAACACTGTTTGTGGAGTACAGCTCAGCATTTAATACCATAGTGCCTGCCCAACTTGTTCCAGACTCTGGCACTAAATAGGTCTCTTTGAAGCTTGATCCTGGACTTCCTGACAGGCAGAAGTCAGGTGGTCAGAATGGGCAACAATAATGTGTCCTCAGCCCACTCCTTTACTCGTGCACACAGGACTATGCAGCCACACACCTCTCTAATGTCATCGTCAAAATTTAGTTTATTAATAAATAATCATAAAAAATTCTGCCAAAGCAATTATTTTCAAAATGGGTGTTGTAGCATAACCTGCAGGAGAGCAGTGATGTGCAGTGTGTTACAGTGAAGTTATTAACTATTTTGTCCAATAACAATGGTAATAACTATTTTTCATTTTAAATAAGCATAAAACCATGCACAAGCAATTGTTTTCAAAAATAACTGTTGTAGTATAACCAGCAGGAAAGACATGATTTGTGAACTGAATTTGGTGATACTACAGTGTGTTACTGTGATGTTATTGAGTATTTATTAGTAAAATATTTCGTGTTTCACAGGTTGCAGACAGTCCCTTCAGACTTGTCTCTCAGATGCCAGCGCTATGATATCAATGCATTTTGTACAGAGCAGAGGAAAACTACATTGTTTTGAGGAAACTACATTACTACAAATTAAAAGAAGCGTCAATTGTGTAGTAAAAACTTTTTGCCTGGGAGTTATTGATCCATAAAAGTTGAATCTGAGAATATCTTACCAACTTTAGCAAACTAATTACTTTGGTTCTGGCACTGGCCCTCTAGGGTAGATTTAATAGTCATTCATATTTATTTATTAAATAGACTTAATAAAAAATATAGAACAAAATTGTGATGATGATTGAAGAGAAAGAGGACTCAAATGCGAGGGCAATAACGATAGTCTTTAATTAAACAAAGTCAAGCCACAGGTAAATCCAACAAAGGCGTGGGAGAAATGGATGAAACAGAGGATGACCCGTAGACTGGGTTGTACAAACAAACTCAGATGACCTCTGTGGCAGGAACGACCAGCAGACTGGCGGGCCGGAGGCTTAACAGGGCTCACGGAGGAACCGGCGGCCGGTGCTCGCAGAGCGGGGAGGCCGAGGCGTTATACAGCAGGTAAGGTTCTGTGGGTGCAAATGGTGAGCACAGAGTAATTCCGCCAGTGGTTGTGATCTACTAACCAAACCCCGACAGGACCAACTGAATGTGTAGGCGAACAATGACCGATGCTCATTAGGTGACAACAATCTGACAAAGAGACAAGAAAACGAGAGGGTAGAAGTAGCCATGATAATGAGGCAGGATGAGAAACAGGTGGAGGGGAATTATCTTAATGAGAAGTGAAGACAGCTGTGAAACAGAAACGGAGAGTGAGGGAGAAAAGGAGAAGAGAAACCAGCAGAGGGAGACAGAGAGAGAGAGACAGGATCATGACAAGGCCATGACAAAAATGTTCTTACACTGCTTGGAGATCACATAATTGACTTTTGATTTACAATAAAAATAAATGATTTTATATGATCATATTTTACATAATAAATATAGTGACTATCTTTTAAAGTGGACACCCAGCTAAGTGAATTACAGTGTGTTGACAATCTAACCATGTCATGTCAACAAATGAAAAAGTCTTTTTTTTTTTTTTTTCTTGTGCAATTTTAGCCCAACTACCATACTTGTACATATTCCTCAATAATTGAAAAACAATTTAATTACTTTGAACAGAACTAAAAAATTACTAACAACTGTTAACCTAGTGATGAATCTGTCAGCTTTTTGTCTGCGATTTCATCAATGGTCATCTGTTTTTGTGCCATCTACTTCTAGAAGAAAGTAAAATCAAATTTGCCTTTAGTCCCATTGCACCCTATTCTATTATCTCTACATTTAAGTTATATTAAAGTGCATTTAACCTAATAACTTGTTTTCTATCTTTTTTTTAGGACTTTGATTTAGGTTTGGACACAACTAAGCCAACCACAACATCGATTGGAACATCTGCAAAATGACATATAAAACAACTTTCATGCTAATGCTCATGTCAGAATTGGCATTCCCTGTACTGACATTGTCAACTAGTCGCCCTGTGGCAGTTATTCTGGGGGAACGTGCCATTCTCCCTTGTAAAAACACATGTACTGGACCTTTAACCTGGACATTTACTGGTGGTAGGAAGAGACTGGAGGTTTTGAAAGTTGTACCGAAGGAGGTGGCTTTAAAACCAGATTGAGCCTTTCCACTGAAAAGACCAAGAATGGAGATCTGTTCAACAGTTCTCTGCAATTCATTTTTAGAAGTTCTGTGTAAGTTCTGTTTCTTATTTCATTAGTTCAGGAAAACATTTAATGAATATATAGTAGTGTATAGTCATCTATTTTACCATTAGCAGATATACAGTATTGTTCAAAATAATAGCAGTACAATGTGACTAACCAGAATAATCAAGGTTTTTAGTATATTTTTTATTGCTACGTGGCAAACAAGTTACCAGTAGGTTCAGTAGATTGTCAGAAAACAAACAAGACCCAGCATTCATGATATGCACGCTCTTAAGGCTGTGCAATTGGGCAATTAGTTGAAAGGGGTGTGTTCAAAAAAATAGCAGTGTCTACCTTTGACTGTACAAACTCAAAACTATTTTGTACAAACATTTTTTTTTTCTGGGATTTAGCAATCCTGTGAATCACTAAACTAATATTTAGTTGTATGACCACAGTTTTTTAAAACTGCTTGACATCTGTGTGGCATGGAGTCAACCAACTTGTGGCACCTCTCAGCTGTTATTCCACTCCATGATTCTTTAACAACATTCCACAATTCATTCACATTTCTTGGTTTTGCTTTCAGAAACAGCATTTTTGATATCACCCCACAAGTTCTCAATTGGATTAAGGTCTGGAGATTGGGCTGGCCACTCCATAACATTAATTTTGTTGGTTTGGAACCAAGACTTTGCCCGTTTACTAGTGTGTTTTGGGTCATTGTCTTGTTGAAACAACCATTTCAAGGGCATGTCCTCTTCAGCATAGGGCAACATGACCTCTTCAAGTATTTTAACATATGCAAACTGATCCATGATCCCTGGTATGCGATAAATAGGCCCAACACCATAGTAGGAGAAACATGCCCATATCATGATGCTTGCACCTCCATGCTTCACTGTCTTCACTGTGTACTGTGGCTTGAATTCAGAGTTTGGGGGTCGTCTCACAAACTGCCTGTGGCCCTTGGACCCAAAAAGAACAATTTTACTCTCATCAGTCCACAAAATGTTCCTCCATTTCTCTTTAGGCCAGTTGATGTGTTCTTTGGCAAATTGTAACCTCTTCTGCACATGCCTTTTTTTTAACAGAGGGACTTTGCGGGGGATTCTTGAAAATAGATTAGCTTCACACAGACGTCTTCTAACTGTCACAGTACTTACAGGTAACTCCAGACTGTCTTTGATCATCCTGGAGGTGATCATTGGCTGAGCCTTTGCCATTCTGGTTATTCTTCTATCCATTTTGATGGTTGTCTTCCGTTTTCTTCCACGTCTCTCTGGTTTTGCTCTCCATTTTAAGGCATTGGAGATCATTTTAGCTGAACAGCCTATCATTTTTTGCACCTCTTTATAGGTTTTCCCCTCTCTAATCAACTTTTTAATCAAAGTACGCTGTTCTTCTGAACAATGTCTTGAACGACCCATTTTCCTCAGCTTTCAAATGCATGTTCAACAAGTGTTGGCTTCATCCTTAAATAGGGGCCACCTGATTCACACCTGTTTCTTCACAAAATTGATGACCTCAGTGATTGAATGCCACACTGCTATTTTTTTGAACACACCCCTTTCAACTAATTCAACTAATTGCCCAATTGCACAGCCTTAAGAGCGTGCATATCATGAATGCTGGGTCTCATTTGTTTTCTGAGAATCTACTGAACCTACTGGTAACTTGTTTGCCACGTAGCAATAAAAAAATATACGAAAAACCTTGATTATTCTGGTTAGTCACATTGTACTGCTATTATTTTGAACAATACTGTATGAGCTTCTAGTCATGGTTAATTGTTATCTAATCATTTATCTATTGCTTTCTACTACTAGTCCCTGTCCCTGTCCCTGTAACAGTAAATGTGTCAGTTAGGGAAGACGTGACACTACCTTGCTATGCTTATACTGACAAAGAGGTTGCTGACGATGCTGTAAACATCCTGTGGAAAAAGGGTGACCATATAGCTGTGCAAGTTCAAAATGGAATTACGAACTATGGCTCAGGTTATGCAGAGAGGGGCCTTTGTTGCAGTAAGTGGTTATAAAGATGGAGACCTTTCCTTTTCAATACGCAGAGCCACCACATTAGACCAAGGACTATACCAGTGTTAACACAGCACAGAAGAGGAAAATGGATACCCAGGAGCTGTTGTTCTCAACATTGAAGGTATTAAAATGTTTATTTGCATTAACAATGTTCACATTGTTTACAGTGTTTCTTTCTGCCACAAAAGGGAAAGTGTCTGTTAATTGAAACATTTCCATTGTTTATCCTCAGCTTATCAGAGTCTGGTGATTTTCTTACCTTGGATTTGTTCGTCTCAGACCCTGTGACAATAAGTTTCACCAGTGCTAATACAACAGAGATCCTGCTCTGCAGTGTAGAGAGAAGCATTGCTACATGTAGCCCTGACTACACTCACAGAGTGTCTGTCGTCGATACCTCCCTTGTGCTGCATGAATTAACGGGATCTGATGCTGGATTCTTTACAGTGAAAGACAAGATGGATGTAATGGTTGCCATTTACAATGTTGCTGTGAAAAGTATGTTTTAAGTTTTGTACATTTTACATACTGTTCACTAGAAGGTGCAATATGTTATAAAATGATTGTAATAATATTAACTCCATAACTAAAGGAAGAAGGAGGCAGGAACCGGCGCACAAACCAAAATTAAACTTTAATATTCAAAATAAACAAAAACAGCACACCAGCCCCTCACGGAAGACTGGTGTGCATAAATAAAAAGCAAACACATAAAATATGGTCCAGGCCTGGTCCTCTCTCGTCCTTCACTATAGTCGCTCCAGTTTTATATCCTTCCATCTCCCACGTGGGACTCGATACCGGCGGTGGGGCGCAGGTGCAGCTCATCTCCAATCACTACACCTGGCCTCACTCCTCGTTCCCACGCCTCTCGGCCCCGCCCCACTCGTCACAATGATTTACAGGCTTAATGATTGGTCTGTATTGCTTTCTATGTCTTCTACAGGTCTGGAGACTTGTGAGGTTGGGAAAATGCATAGTATTATTCTGATACCAATGACTGGTTTCATTCTCATTTGCGCTGGTCTGTACATTGGGATTAAAATCAGAGAAAAAAAACAGCCAAACATCGAAGGGCATGTTTAAACTTTCCTGAAATAAGGCTTTATCAATTCAAGACCAAGGAAAAGGGACCAGATGTCCTGTATCAGTGACATGCTGTTGTACCTCAAACTGTCCGATTTATATATCCACAAAAGTGACTACACTACTTATGGCCATCACATAAAAAGGTCTAAATCCTGGGTCTGTGGAAAATAATAAAAGGTTCTCTCTTCCATAGGACCTTAGTTTTCCCAACAAGCCCCACTCCCCTTTTTTTTCTTACTTGTAATTTCCTCACCACAGCATGTCTATTGTTATGAACAGAACTGTGTCCACCTTGTTAAAACACCCACCTAATTTCAATTTGTTAGCACAGAATGTTATTCTTTTTATATATAATTACATGCAAATATACACTACCAGTCAAAAGTTCCAGTCATTTCTTCTGCTCACCAAGCCTGCATTTATTTGATCCAAAGTACAGCAAGAGCAGTAATATTGTGAAATATTTTTACTATGTGAAATAATTGCTTTTGATTGGAATATATTTTATATATAGGGTGCTTTAAATCGATGAAATGATGATAAAGACATTTGTAATATTACATAAGATTTCAGTTTTTTATGTAACTTTACAGTAGATATTGATTTCCTTTAGAAGAGCATTGAATGTTGATGATAATGGGATGCTACTGATAGCCTCAATGAGGTTAATAAAGTGGATTCTATAAAATGTATTGATAGTAAAAAAAAAAAAGTAATATACAATTGTATTTGCCAAAGAGCTGAATTCAGTTTTGGATTTTTGAAATGTTGTTGTTTTTTCAGTATATTCAAAAAGTGAAAAAATGTATATTTTAATATTTATATAAAAAAATGTAAATTGTAACTCCATGTTGTTTTAATTTCCTTTTTTTATTTTTATTTTGGATGTCTTGTTTTATTTGCATATGTTTCAAAAAGAAAAAAGAAAGAAAAAAAGATTTTATAGAGAAATCAATATTGATATCATTGAGTCTTAGATCTTTGAGTTCAGTTATTATATATTCAGCTATATAAATATTACCATAAAAACTTTTTTTTTTTTTTTTTTTTTTACCAAAATATGTTGCAATGAGACATCTTCTGATTCTTTACTTGGGCACATTTTGAAGCACCATAATACTGTGGTTTTCAATCATATGGGTTTGGGAGATATGCTACAGTTTTTATTAATTTAATTATCTATGTGTGTTTGAATGAGCTTTTTTCTATTTCTATTATCGTGTATTAACATTTTATGTAATGTTCTGGCTGCTTGTCATAATGAATACCATAGTTTGATAGAAACAATATAGTTCTAAACTAACATAACTTTTACTTGCCCTCAGAAATTCAAAACTAAGTCTGATTTTTTGCCATTAGAATGATGAATTGAGTCCCAAATCAGACTTTATTGACTTACTCTTTTAAAAAGTGTCAGCTTTTACAAATGTACAGTTGGTAAAAATGTATATCTGCAATTCAGTGCAATATCACTGCTTTACTGTGGAATTTCCGTTTTCAATGTACTAAAATGTTAAATATTACTGATAACTTATTGTGGAATGCAACAATACTGCAGTGTTTTAATAAAAATGATTACTGAATCCAAATGACAGCTACACTGTCATGTGTATGTAAAATACAATTTGGTGAGTGGGCTCCCCATCTTCAAGTGAATCAGTTTACATGATGGTGAAGTTTGTATTAACTTAAATACTGAAACCACTATTTAAAAACTTCTGAAAACTCAACTCCATTCATGACCACCATAACCACAACCACATTTTGCAAACAGGATGACATGCTATTTTCTATATCTTTCTTGTTTTCTGCCTGAAGAGAACTTTAGTTTACAAAACCATGAATGTATATTGTATATAAAGTGTCCTGCTGCTAATCAGAAGGTTCATGATTTTTCCCCCAACATGATTTTGACATGCAATCTCTTGAGTCTCCAAACCATTGCTATTTTTAACTACTATTCAAAAATGTTTCCCAATGTTATCCAAAGTCTTTATGAATACACTTGACTCATTTTCAAAACAAAAATTCATGTAGGCTAGTTTGTGGCTTTCACGCCTAAATCTGTATGTGCATGAGTAAACCTATTTCCTTTGGCCAAACAACTTCCTGCTGCAAATGAGAACATTGTCATGCCTCTGATCTCAGAACAGACTTTGGTATCTGAATTGTCACATACAGTGACAAGAAAATCTGATCCCAGTACAGCACCCAGCAGTAAACCTCGGAGAAAGAACAAAGAGCAGTCTCATTTCACCTGAATCGCAAGTGAGAACATAACTTGCAAAATACTTCATTTCTCAATTCCACATCTCATTTCTTCTTCTTCTTTTTTTTTAATTCTTAAATTATCTTTATTGGCTAAGCATATTTTAGTGGGGAATTACTTTATCTGTATTTCATAGGTTACCAATAACAGCACAGATGGAAATTTTAAATACCCACGCACACTGAGAGCGAGCAGAAAGTGGGTTTTACTTCCTTTGATTGGAAATCTAGCAGTTCTTCAGAAATCAAGCAAACACTGAACTATGACTACACTTTCACAATGGTGTTACCATGTTTAATCGCCCTTACAGGTAAAGTGATCATTACTTTACATTACCAAATCATTACTTTGATATATCTTTTATATATATAATTATTTAAATATATACATATATATATATTTAGCAGTTGTAAACAAGCTGGATAAAATCCCGTTGCTTGCTTTCTGTCAGTTCTCCTCGTTTCACCACTGAAGCGTTTGGAAGCAGTAGAGTTGAAAGAAGTCAGACTTGGAGAGACAGTGGCTCTGATGTGCAACCTGTCTCTCTACTCTGAGATCCACTGGCTGAGGATGAGTGAGGGCCGGCTGATGGCTCTGATGGTCACAAGTCTGAAACACACTGGAGAACTGTCTGTTGTCTGGAATTACAATGAAACTCATTTTGAGGGCTTTATGGAGAAGCAGATGACTGGACTGAGAATTCTCCACGTCTCCACCAGCGATCTCGCCACATACTATTGTTCAACGTCATATCAAAAACGCTTGGATTTTGATAAAGGAGTGCAACTATATAGTAAGTGTGACATTTCATTTCTTATGAAATGAAATATGGGGCCATTGTTTCTATTGGATTCTTTTTGCTTATATATATATATATATATATATATATATATATATATATATATATATATATGTGTGTATTTTTTTTTTTTTTAGCAAATCAACAAAGTAAACAAAAACCATCTGATAATGTACGAGGTGAGAGTCAAAAGCTTTTTCTAAGGATTTACAGAGCCACATTTGAAGGCCTACTTCTACTGGTGTATCTCTGTTTGTATAAAGTAAATCTAGTATAAAAGCATTTCAAAAAATGTTTCCTGGCCCTCAAATTTGATTCTTATTTATTACTTTGTTATTTCAACAGATTTGTCAGGAGGAGTGAAACAAACAGATTTATCAGGAGGTTTTAGCGGAGCCTCTCTACATTACCAAGTTTTTGCAGCAGTTTTGTGTTTTGGTTTACTGGTAATGTTACTAGCGATTTCTGTGGTGCATATTAAGACAAAAAACTAAACAAAACCCCATTTACAACCATAAAAGTATGTCAATGCCTTGGGTATTAACTTTTTTGTTATCATTTATTTTCATAAAACTAACATTGCCCTGTCATATTGTGGTAGGACAGATTGTCATGAGGATTTGAGGACTTTAAAATATATTTATTATTATTTCTTTTTTCTTCTTCTTCTTTTTTGCATTCATTTAGGCTAGCTACTTAATAAATAAGGAGAAGTGAAGATAATTTTGTGGGGAGTCAATCAGTCAAATCAGTTTTTTTTTTTTTAGCTTTTGTTTCTTTAAAATATTGAATGTAGGTTAGTAATAACCTTTCTTTTACTGTCTATGGTAATAACACCTGAAGGCCTCTTGATGGTCAGGGTGGCCTCAATTTTTAATAAAGCTAAAAATAAACATGCAAGATATTTGGTCTCTGTGTATTTCTTATAAAAGTCATTTAATTCAATAATGCGTGTAAGGCCTATATTCGTTAAGATCAACCTATTTTACTAAGTTCCCATCACGGTTCATCTCAATAATAAAAAATCCTGCTACACAAAGCGGCCCTCTAGCGGCCTCACAATATAAAGATGGCGGCGTTAACTTTGACTTCCGGACTCTATCACAACGTCTGATCGATTAATAGGTATATAATAACTTATAACCTTCGATGGACGCTGTTCTTTGAAGTTGATCGGATTTTTAAGTCGATGTACTTGGCTACAGATTCATTTGCGAGTTAAACGACGCGTGTTGACAGCTTGTCAACAGAATTCCCAGGAACTGCTTTCGGAAAATTCCTAGAGTCTGTAAACCTCAAAGCAAGACCAGAACAGGTGTGTAAAGCCTCTTATTTATAGACGTGGTGCGTTTTCAACATCTTATATATCATCTGAATATATCTGATGTAAATCAGGTATTAGAAAATCAAATATTTGAGAAAAAAATCATATAATAAAATGAGAATAGAAGTTGGATGGATTATAAAATATAATTTATTACATAATTAAATTAACTTCCAATAATAATAACAATAACACATTTTGAAAAGTTTAAACTTGCATAATTTATTAATTATAAAGTGAATGATTTTCTTTTTTCTTTTTTGTCGTAAAATACATAACATTCTTTTTTTCTTATTATTTTTTTTTTTTTACTCTTTCATAAATGCTCCAGTTCTAGAGACTGCAGACCAGCTATGATACTATCTGACCATCCGCCAACCTGGAATTTATCAGGGGTCCACAGTTATCGTCTTTTATTACTCTTTGGTAAGATGCCAAACTTTTTTTCCTTCTGGTGTATTAATAATTAATATATTGTAACTACACTTTTTGATATCTTTCAATAAGCAGTGTGATCTGTCCTCACAACCAGATTTCACTGCTCATCTTCGCTCTGCTCATCTTCACTCCTATTTATATATATATATAAATAGGAGCGAAGATGAGCAGAGCGAAGATGAATATATAAGAAGAGCATATTTATATAAATATATATAAATACTTTTTTTATCTTCTCTTCCCTGCTAGCTTCATGTCTTGGTGGAATGTCAGTCCCTGATGCTGTGAAAGTGAGGGATACTGCAATTATCCCTTGTTACAAGACATGTGATGGGGATATTTTGTGGGCATTAACAACTAAATATGAAAAGCTGGATGTCCTACGATGTGTCCAAGGGACATGCACAGAAGGATTCAGTTTTAAGAACAGAGTACACCTCTCCAATGAAAAGTCTGGAAACCCTTCTCTAATAATGTCTCCTGTTCTGTACAATGATGAAGGCTGGTACGAAGCCAGGTGTGGTTTAGAATTTCTGTGTAAATTCCACTTGGAAGTTTTCGGTACGTTCATACTTCAGGTATTAGATCAAAACTGTAGTTAACTCACCACTGTTAGATGTGATCTTATTCTTTGTTTTATGTCTTTTTAATGTTTAGTACCCACTACTGTGAATGTCTCAGTCAGAGGCAACGTCACACTGCCCTGCTTCGCACGCACAGAGAAAAATATCGCCGATGATGCTGTGAGCATCCTGTGGAAAAAAGATGACCAAACTGTATTGCAGGTTCAAGAAGGACTTATAAACTATGGCTCTGGTTTTAGAGGCAGGGCATCAGTTGCACTTCATCACTATAAGGATGGAGACCTTTCCCTTAACATGCTCAGGGTCACCACAGCAGATAAGGGATTGTACCGGTGCTATCACAATACAGATGAGGAACATGGCTATCCTGCTGCTGTCACTCTCAGCGTTACAGGTAATGTCTTTTATAATGTTTATTTTTTCTCCAGAAAAAATAAATAAAAAGTTTACTAAAATGTGCAATTCTTTCTTCAGCTCATCAAAACCTCTATGTAAAAAGGTTTGGAGATAATCTCACCCTGGACCTGTTCGGCTCTGACTCTGTGACTGTAACGTTCACCAGTTCTGATGCAAAGGAGATCCAGGTTTGCAGTGTGACAGGAAACAACACTACATGTTCCTTCGACTATGATAACAGAGTATCTGTCATGAATTACTCCCTCGTGCTGAGAGGATTAACATTCTCTGATGGAGGGACATTCACTGTGAAAGACACCATGGGTGAAGTCATTAGTATCAACACTGTCACTGTCGAGGGTACGTTTGAAATCACACTAATTCACGTTTATGATGTTTCAAATATCAGAGTGTCTATTTTTACAAAGTACAAGTGGCCCATTTTGATGACCAAGGCTATTTCTACTATTTCTACTTAACCCCACTCACTGGTTGAGAAAATTTACAAAATTTGGAACAGAAAACGTATGGTCACAAGAACAGTGGTGTGGTGAGTAATGACCAGTGGTTAACACTTTAGAATAAGGTGCATGAACTAACAATGAATAACTGCGTTTTCATTAACTAACATTAAGAAAGATCAATAAATACAATAATAAATGTATTGTTCATTTTAATGAATACATTAACTAACATTAACCAATGGAACCTTATTCTAAAGTGTTACCTGACCTGTGATAGACCCACTGATCAGTATATGAAAAATTCAGAATTGAATTTAATTTATATTATAGATCAGAGGATAGACCCAAATTAAATTCTGAATAAATTCTCCCTTTTCCCATGCTATATATGAGCTTGAAGAGATTTTATTTTACTAAAAAAAATCCAAAAGTTAATATAAAATATCTAACAGGCCTATTAGGCCTATTATTGAAGTTTGATTTGGTTTCCTCAAATTTAGTAGTATTTTCACCAACAAAAAATGTTTTAAGTCAGTTATTTCTATCCTTTACTGTGGAGTGTCAGTAGAAAATATCAGCTTACATTTCCAAACATTATTTTTCCATTAAATGTAATAATTCAGTGAGATTTTTGTTTGCACGAGGAGTCTGACTGCAGCCAGTGCTTCATACAGAGACATGATCTCAACATCTTCCACCCGTTTATGATTTTAATAAACATAATATTTACACTGTTTTAGCTTTTAGTTAACTGTGCTCCTTTTGTGTCATTCACAGGTGTGGCCTGGAACCCTCTCTTTGTGTCTCTATTAGCATTGCCTGTTTTACTCCTCCTTTTCATTGGTCTATTCCTTTGGCGTAAATATCATAGAACGTCACAAGTGACAGAAAATCACTCTTATTATAACGCCAGAGAGTCTACTGTGGTTATAGAGTCTGCATACATTGGAGTGCCACAACAAGAAACCAACCCAAATATCTCAGGGGATGTTGAAGATTATCCAGGGCTGGCAGTAGAGGAGACCATGCCTGTGATACCCAGCACTGAGAAGCAGGACAGCATTGATGAAAACATGTAACATCTCAATCAGAGCAAAAATGCCCAAACCAATTAAAATTTCAATTAGGTTGCTTTCTCAGAATTCTCATCAGCACACATTTAATTTTGGGCACGAGAATGGACATTTTACTACTTATTATAAGCATTATACTTGGATGTGCTTGTCATCTCCTAACTAGACCCCCCCCCCCCCCCAAAAAAAAGATCAATATTAAGTCTGCTTTTTAAAACAAAGAACATGAGAAAGGTTAGTATGCAAAAACAGTGGGAAACTGAATATTCATGCAGTGTATGCATGTTAAAAGATAAAATCTGATTAAGTCAGAATGATTTGATTTTGATTGAAACAAGAGCTGATGAACTGCTTAAGTTTTCTTCTTCTGCTCTACTATATACTAATTACATAAGATTAGATTAGATTAGATTAGAGTAGAGTAGAGTAGAGTAGAGTAGAGTAGAGTAGAGTAGAGTAGAGTAGAGTAGAGTAGAGTCAACTTGTCATTGCACTTTGTAAGGTACAAGGCAACGAAATGCAGTACTACTAATAGCTGATGTTTAAGGGTATTCTATGAGTAGTTCATTTGTGCCAGTGAACAAAATGTGAAACTTTTTTTTAAACCACATTGTGGACCAAATTGCTGTACAATACAAATATATACAGAGATAATTAATAGAGGGATAGCGAAAAGGATCAAAACAGAGTCTTTAGCGAACTGTGAAATGCACTTAATGTAAGGGATATTACAGATATTAAGATAGAGGTAACTCATTCCAAAGCCTTGGAGCTGCTGCAGAAGTTACTTGTACCTTTCAGTTAAGACTGAGGGACTGTATGACAGCTGATCATTTCATTTAAGTGACCTCCAAATTTGATGCAGGCTAATTATATCAAAAACATATCTGGTGCTAAGCAATACAAGACTTTGAACATATAACAACTCTTTGTAATGTGCTCTGTATTTATAATAAGAAAGCAATTATATATTGCTTAGCTCAGGAATTATTATTTTAATGACAATATGAACTGCCTTCATTAAGCCTTTTTACTATGGTCACTGATATATCTGATCCACTGATCTCTGTACTGTGCATTTATCTATTTTTAAAGTGAATGTACAATTATAAGATGAGGAAAGCACACCAGTTTTTAGGGTTTTATGCTGGCACTTGTTACCCAAAAAATGCACTTAAAATATTTGATGTTTTTTGTTATTTTATGATATTTTATTTAATGATCATTTTTTCCTGATATGCTTACACTGCTGACAGACATCTTAAGTCATTAGGGTTGAGCCAGACATGGTTGGGCTGCACAACTGTTATTATTACAGTAATGAAGATGATGTCAGATGTGCCCACACCTTGTAAACCCACCTGTTGCTGGTATTGTGCTGCTTCTTTCTAAGCATTACTCTGCACTTTTTCTTGCTGCTATTGTTTGTCAACTATTATTACAATTATGTACAAGTATTTGTTTGAACTGTATCTTTAAATGTCATGTGTTTTAATAACTTTTGTATTAAAATTCCTATTATATGAATGTGCGATAGTGACAAATCTGCCAAACAATTTCAAAGCATTCAGAGATGAAAAGATATATTTATCGGCTAAATGAAATGTCTTAAATATTTCAAGAACCTATCTGTCCATCCATCCATTGCAATGATCTTTTGTGAATCCACTAACAACAAACATGAAGACATTATGTGAAATGTATACTTGTTCATTCAGGAAAAAATAAACAATACCAGTCAAAAATTATAGGATTCACATGCTCATTTTATTTCCCACATTTTAGAATTATATTAACGCTACCAGAAGTGTGAAATATGTCAAATCCAGCTTAAGTAATGAACAAATAGAATTCTGGAAATCAAACTATTTAAGATTCTCCGAAGTAAACTAAATCTTATACTTACATGCCATTAATGTTTGTGACCTGTTTTACATAATTGTAATTTAACCTATGGATTTACAGCATTGCTTATACATATCAGTCTTCAAAATCTTCGAAAGGTAAAATCCCCATGATACACTTTGGTCACACTTTATTTTAGGGTCCAATTCTCACTATTAACTAACCATTAACTTTGACTATTGCCTCAATTAACTCCTTATTTGTTGCTTATTAATAGTTTATAAGGTAGTTGTTAAGTTTAGGGTATTGGGTAGTATTATGGATGTTATGCATTATATGTACTTTATAAGCACTAATAAACAGCCAATATGTTAATAATAGACATGCTAATAAGCAACTAGTTATTAGTGTGAATTGGATCCTATACTAAAGTGTTACCAAAACGTTTTCCTCTGTCCATATTTATATATATTTTCAACATTTCTTCAGTTTTTCATTTATAACCGCTTTTGTGGCATCATGATCTATGGAGATGACATTTGTTGGCTACATGACCATGACATTCAGAACAGGATCAAAGCATGTTTTCATATAGGTCATGAGCAAAACTATAGCTCAAACCACATCTCTGTTTTTGTGCAGTCTATGGAGTACACGATGATGTCATGTGACTTATGTTGTGTGTTCATCTATGTGTGTTTAGTCACTCTGAGCTCCAAAATGACCACGAATTCTGCCAAAAGATATCCTTGTGGTAAACTTGAAAATATCTGCATAACGAGACCATAACATAACTAATGCTTGCAAATACCCTGCTGATAAACACAGCTGGATTAGTGTTGAACTCCGATTGGCTGAACTTGATCATTCAGCTCAATAAAAAAAGCTTTGGAGATCTATGTTCCACTGTACATGGCAGAGCATATCACGACTCAAGCGAGACACAGGTGGGTGCCAGAATTATTATTATTATTTTTATAAATCTTGGTTTATATTTATCAAGCACGATTGTATCATTATCAAATCCATGCTTTGAAATTTAAAATATGCTGTTTTCCAGATTGCAAGATGAAGAACTTTGTTATAATGTTTATGGTTCTGACTGTAATTGCTGATGTGAGTACACTGATTTCATGTTACTTTATATTCTTTTGGTCACTTGTGATTTATCAGTTCATCCACACATGCTTTGATCACTTTAATCTTTCCCTCTCTTCTAGATCACCTCAGCTAAGGTATGAAAATTATTCATTTCATCAGACATATTAAGTGTGTAAACACTGGCACTTAGCTGCATTTATTTTCAGAAGCTGCGACTTATCAATGGTCTGAATGGTGGTCTGGTTACCGGTGTAAATGGAGTTAACCCTCTATTGGTGGGTGGCCTGAACCCACCTGTGCTTTCTGGTGGTCCTGCTGTTATTGGACAGCCTCCATTAGCACAGGTAGGAACTGAAGATGAAAAGAACAGTTCATCCAAAAATGAACATTTGCTGAAAGTTTACTCAGACCATCAAAGATATGAAGAAGTTTGTTTCTTTTATCAGACCTGATTTTGAGAAACGTAGCATTACATTATTTGCTCACCAAAGGATCCTCTGCAGTGAATGGGTGCCGTCAAAATAAGAGTCCAAACAGCTGATAAAAACATCACAGTAATCCACAAGTAGACTCCAGCACATCTATTAATGCCTTGTAAAGTGAAAAGCTATGTGTTTATAAGAAATAAATCTAAGGCTTTTTTAAACCATCACTTGTCGTCTCACTTACTCAGCTATGTTTTGAAGTTGAAACCATCTTAATGCTGGATTTGTTTATTACAAATACATAGCTTTTCACTTCACAAGACATTCATTGATGGACTGGAGTCACGTGGATTACTTGTGAATATTTTTATCAGCAGTTTGGGCTCTCATTCTGATGGCAGCCATTCAATGAAGAGGATCCATTGATGTGAGCAATTGATGTAATGATACATTTCTCCAAAACTGTTCTGATGAAGTAAAAAAAATTGAATTTAAATTTTTGGGTGAACAGTTCCTTTAAGCACTTGATCCCAGTTAAAAGATAATGTCCTGCAGAGGAAAATACTAACTCTTTTGTGTCTGACAGATTCTGCCTGCTGCTGCTCTTCCTCCATATGTGCTTCAGCAGCCAGTTCCCTTCGCTCCCCCCAACATCGGACCTCAGATGGCTTACCCTTTTGCTTCACCCAATGGGGTATGTGTTCATTTTCATTCACAATGTTTGTGTAACAACATACATTTATTTCAGTCTGAATTAATGTAATTTGGATCGTTGTTTTGGACTTTTCTTATCGACAGGGACTGCCGTATTACATCGGTGGATTCCAGAATCAACCAGCCATGATCCCTCTGCAGCAACAAGTTGCGGTACAAAACAACCTTTTTAGTTGCTTATACTATTCTAATGCTGTAAATTATAAGTATGTGCTATAAATATGTTCATGAAGCTTATTCCTAATGCTTTTAGGCTGGACAAGGTCCTACTGGAAATAATCAAGCTGTACCACCAGGCTCACTGAATAGATTTAAGGTACATTTTTACAAAGCTATTACAGGCAAAGCCATCATTTTTTGAAGCTAGTCTTTAGACATTGATCCAAAATCTTCTCTGTAAATACCTTGAACTTGATCCTATTTACCTATTTACTTGTAGCACATTGCCTAAAATACTACTACTAATACCTAACTATAACTGATTAGTGTGTTCTTAGTAAAACATGTCCTGCAACTTCATTGTTTAGCAATATTCAATGTTAATGCAATATACAAAAGGCAGAATTGCTCCCATCCACCTTCTAACTGTGTTAAATCATTCTTCTCAGCGCTCCTTCCTCAGAAGGACCACTGCAAGACCCCCTGTCTCAATCACCAAGGTTTGTAGAAAAAAATCATTTTGTATTGTTGTAAAATCTATTGTAACCTGGATTATAATATAATTGATCATTTACATATGCTGCAGATGCCATCTCAGGTCAACCCTGCTGTGTCTGGAAACCCTGTTGGGTAAATCTGAGTGATACATGTGCTGAAATAGAAAATTAAGGTGTGTTTTATATATGTGTTGACACACTTATATTTTGATGTTAATGTACAATTATAAATAGTATTGCTGAGAAGCTGACTGAGTTTGTTTCTTTTCACAGATACATTCAAGAGATCTTCTCTTCTCTGCAACAAATGTCATTAATGTAGAATATTCAGAATCACAGCTAAGTAAAACGTAGGGTAAACTGTCTAATGCTTCACTTTATAGTGACAAATAATCACTATTTGTAACAAATGTTTATACTGAATGCTGAATAAAAGTCACTAGTTGGTTGCAACTGTGAATGTTTTCTCCTTTGATTTCCCCATCTTACTCCTGTGATAAGTTTGAGACCACAGCTGTTTCTTTCATAATTCATTGTGTTATATTGCCATCTACTGGCAACAATGTTCTTGAAGTAAAAAAAACAAAACAAAACATTTTTTACTATGTAATTAACAATGTACATGTATTAAATGTAATAATATAATCATGCAATTAATTCTACCATGCTAATCATCATCTTCCTCATTATCACTGTTTTAAAATGAGTTTCCTGTCACTGTTTTATATTCTCTGTCCCAAATTTGTCTCAGTATCTCACATTAAGGCTTTTGTTAGGCTCTGACAAAGCTCATTTCTGATATGGGCACTGGTTCAAAAAGACTTCTATTTAAAGAAATCCAGTACAAATATTAAATTCAGACTAAGAGCATGTCAAAAATGTGGATGGCATCAGGACAGAAAAAGTCACAGCTCATCAAATTTACATAGACTAACAAATGAATAAAATTAAAAGAATTTAAGAAATTATACATACATACATATATATATATATATTCAATTGATCAAAAGTGTCAGTAAAGACATTTAAAATTAATTTGTGCTTTTGAATATTTGGACTTGTAATACAATAGTCACCAAAAATCATATATCATGGGTTCCACACATTATTAAGCAGCACAACACCTTTATTTAATTATTTAACAAACACTATAATGCATTCTACAGGATCATGTGACACTGGAGGAATGGCTGTTGAATATGTATTACAGAAATAACGTTTACAAATTTTTAAATAGAAAGCAGATTTTTAAAATTGTAATAATATCTCATTTTTTATCCAATAAATACAGCCTTTGTGACCATAACAGACTTTGTTCAGAAAATCATACAGACCCCAAATGTGTATGTCTGATTCACTATGGATATTTAAGGAGTGTGCAAATGGTTTGTGTCACAACTATTGTGTTTCTCAAGGACAGAAAAAAAAGTATACTTTTCATATGAGTGTTGAAAAAATATTAACCTTGTAATATAAAAATGTTCTGATGTCTCAGCGAATGAATGAAATAATGAAAAATAATAAATAAATACTCCCAAGAAATGAAAAGAAGAATTTCAAAAATTCAAATAAATATACGTTTTTCTTTTTCTATAAAAAGACTATTAAGCTGGGTTGCATAATCAGACATTCTGGGTTTTGGACTATTTGTTAAAAAATCAAAGCATAGTTAGATATTGGCTGATTGTATTATAGTGCCATCTACTGGATTCTTAAAGTTCCTGAACAGTTTAGAAATGAGAAAGGTACACTACAGGCGAGGAAACACAAACCATATGTGACCCTGGAGCACAAAACCAGTCATAAGCTTTTTTTTGAAACTGAGATTTATACAAAGCTGAATAAAAAAGCTTTCCATAGATGTATGGTTTGTTAGGATAGGACAATATTGGTCGAGATACAACTATTTGAAAATCTGGAATCTGAGGGTGCAAAAAAATCTAAATATTGAGAATATCGCTTTTAAAATTGCTCAAATTAAGTTCTTAGCAATACAAATTAAGTTTTTATATATTTACAGTAGGTACATTTATTTACAAAATATCTTCATGGAACATGATCTTTACTTAATATCCTAATGATTTTTGGCATAAAAGAAAAATCTATAATTTTGACCCATACAGTGTATTTTGGCTATTGCTACAAATATACCTGTGCGACTTAAGACTGGTTTTGTGGTTCAGGGTCACATATGAGTCTGGTTCTTCTGTCTGGGATACTCAACTCCTGAACCATGTAAATGCTGCCTGAGATCACCACACAAATTGCCATAATTATTGTTTTGTAGAGAATGGCTCAATCTTTTTTTTTTTTTCAGTCAGACAATAATTTGTCTCCTTACCTCACAGAGCAAACAGCTCTCCATTCATTCTTCTTATATCAGTCTGTGACAAAGCTCAATCCTGAACTCGGCACTGGTGCATCTCTTCTATTTTAGTTCATTCTTAAATGTTTTAGTGACTTTGGATAAAATCATGATAATTCTCATCTCATCAAACACACATACTGTATGCATACTCAAACCCAGACAATAAATTAATGAAAACAATTAGCAGCTCATTTGCCCATAATGATACATATGTAATGCGGTATAGACATGAGACACATGACACACCGTATGTGTCACAACTACAGCAGTCTGATATTATAAAAGGACATGCACCAGTTTAAAAGTAAAGGGCAAAAGACGCTAATAGTTTGCACTTCTGCTCTTCCTTGAATGTACTTTTATTTTCTCTAATATTCTCAATTTACTGACTGTAATATTAATAGTATCTTAGCGTCTTTTAAAATATATATATATCTAAGGACAGTATCTTTCTGTTTTTAGTTTATATTCATTCTCATTGATTTTTCATCCACAGATTACCAAGATGAAGTTTCAGGCCATCTTATCCATGGCTGGTCTTCTCAGCATTTGCACTTGTGCTCCTGTAAGTCTTCATTGAGAAATTCATGTTTTCAGATTGAATCTATAGTAACAGAACTGCTTGTGTTTCACAGATCTACCAGCCACAAATTGGAATAATTGGAAGTAACAGTAATGAGGTATGTTTCTTGTGAAGTTTTGTCACAAATTATACACTAATGATTATATATTAATATACAAATTCTACCATTTAAAGTTTGGGTCAATATATATATATATATATATATATATATATATATATATATATATATATATATATATATATATATATATATATATATAAACTTTTTTTTTTTTTTTTTTGCTCACTAAGACTGCATTTGTTTGATCAAAAACACAGGAAAAACAGTGATATTGCAAAATATTATTACTAATTAAATTAATGTTTTCTATTATAATATTTTCAAGTTTAAGGTTTCATTAGTTAATGTTAATTAATGTATTAACATGTTCAAATGATGAACAATACATTTATTACTGTGTTTATTGTCATTTGTTAATGTTAGTTCTTGAAAATACAGTTATTCATTGTTAGTTCATGATAATTCAGTGCATTAATTAATGTTAACAAGCACAACTTTTGATTTGAATAATAAACCTGCATATTCAGCATCAACACTCGAGTCTTCAGTGTCACATGACCCTTTAGAAATCCTTCTAAAATGCTGATTTGCTGTAATTTTGAGATTAATTAATTAATACAAAGTTCAAAAGAACAGCTTCTATTTGAAATAGAAATTGTTTACATAAATGTATTCACTGTCAAAAAATATATGGCATGTGTATGTATACGTAATACAGTTTTGGTATAAGATTATAGTTTCTGTTACATAATCAGTTGTTTTCTGTCATCCTCACAACTGTTACTTGTTTCTTTGTAGGTTTTGCATTTCAATGGACTCACTCTGGCAGGTGTGGGTTTGGGTCCAGGACAGGTAAATCAGCTTCCAGTTAAAGTTTAGAATTAGATTTTTCTGACAGAAATAACATGTTTGCCTGGCATATGACAGAGATATATAATTTCTTAACCTGAAACAAGGAATTTCTTCTGTTGGCATGGGGCTCATTTGAATCTCTGCTTTCTTTCTCCTTAGGGAACTGCATTTTTTCCTCCCTTCCTGATGCAGCAGCAGCCCCCACAGGTGCTCAACTTTAACCCTGCGATGCAGGGACCATTCCTGCCCCCTCAAATAAACCAGCTGAACCCAGCACAGTTGCCCCCGTTTCAGCAGGAGCAGCCCATACCTGGCATTATTCCCAACAACGGCTTACCAGCACAGAACCTTCCTCCGGTACAGACAGACTGCAAAGGGAACATCAATCTCTCATGGATTTCTTTTTTCTTTTTTGTTCCTTATCCACACATTTTTTCATCATTATTTTTCTGGAGCTTAAAAAAAGGCATCTTTTGTTTTTAGGGTTTTCCGTTCTTCCTGACTAATCTATATCCTTTGAGGAACACTCCTGTAAGACTGACACCAAACCAGAACGCTGGGCCAAGTGTTCAAGCCCAGGAAACCCTGCAACCAGTGCAGCCAGTGCAGCCAGTGCAGCCAATCCAGGTATTGTAAAGCCTTCTCTAACATTTTCTCCTCCTTCTTAATTGATTTATTAGGCAAAGAAAAAATATTAAATTAAAAGTGTATTGCATTTTTAAGTGTGTGGATTTTTATCTGACACATCTCAAAAATATTAAACATATTTAATTTTTAAAATATTTCTACCTCATTATTTTTTTATAAACATTTATTTTTAAATTTAAATTTATATTTAATCATTTATTAGATGCCTTTATAAAAAAAAACAACTTACTACTGATTAAACATTTAATTACATGATGTAGTCCACAGGGGCTTGTATTTGTGTTTTCTTTAAAAGAAAATATTTCACATTTTACAGAACAGGGGAAAAGCAGACCTGAAAGTAACGTCTGCTCCTGATTACCGTGGGGATCAGACCGGTCCTGGAACTGGAGAGGTTTTTTTCAGAAGTTATCTTTTGTTAACATGTTGCTAATAACCAAACATAACAAAACATGACTGGGCTGAATAATTAGACAGATTGTTAATCAATCGTGTCTCTGACAGGGGCGTCCTGGGTTCCCACTGTTTGAGCCGCTCAGAAGATTTCTTTATTAGAAAGGTATTAAAAGTTTTTTAAAATTTTATATCATACCAATTAATTGTTTAGAATTTACATTTGTTGTTGGTTTTCCAGATATCCCTCCATGGAGACCCCTCACAGGAACCTTTTTGTTCAACTTGGACATCAATATGTTACCTAATAAAATAAAATAAAAATATGCTCATTATTAATTTTGTCTAAAGTGATTTTTTTTCCCATGTTGAAAATACTTCTTTTTACTTTCCACTGAAATCTGATTAAGAGCAGTGTTCATATCTATTAACTATTAAGAATACAAAAATTCACTTCAGTGACAAAATGATCGAAGTCAGTTTTGATGCTGGAAATTTTATTGAACAGATTCTCAACAATGATTAGAGAAAGAACCCCCCCCCACCCAGGGCAAATTAAGAGTTAATAAATATGCATTAATTAACAACAACAACAACAGAAATCTATAATACACATTTAAATTTTACTGCTGAATTATATAACAGCTGAATGTTCACCTGTGGAAAAAGAAAAAGAGGTTATTCAAAGCCAAAATGAAGTTTTTAATCAAACTAGGCACAACAGTCTGCTTTACCAGTGTGATTATTGTACATGGTTCTTTTCTAGTTTGTCTCCCGATCACCTTCAGACTCCGCCTGGAGAACCAGAGTCAAAAGCAATGTTGAATAAATAAATATAATAAGTGAATCATATGTAATATAAATATGAAACATTATAAAATCTAAAATGAAAATATATGAAGCAATCATACACATATTTTTTTTTTATACTGAAATACTTCAAAACCAGTCACTCTTAACTTGAGAACCAAAATACTGACCTTCATGAATGATGGGAGCTAATAAAGAGAAAATACATGAAAGCAAGAAAGAGAATGCAGTTAGGAGAAAAATGATGACGGCTGATGTCTATAATGTAACTGATGTGATATTATTACATATTCCTGATTACTTACAAGCTGTGTAATGCCATATTCAAATGAGATTTTTTGCTGTGGGGAACACATATACAATAGACTGTTGTGTTGTTTAAAAACTATATTTAGTGCCCAGATATGACTGCAGATAGAGATGATAAGACTTACTGTAGCAGTTGGGTTGTAGATGAGCTTCACATAAGGCTGTTGGATATGAAAGTGTATTTCAAGATTTGGTAAACTGAATTTAAATGTACTTTTATTGATATCTTTCTTTTATGGGCTGTCTGTTATCCTTTTATATATATGTTATCGTTCTATTTATTTGATATAGTTTATTAAACATGATGAATGTTCATTATAATGCCTGTTACCTGCGGGCCGTAGAGGTTGAAACCCTGACCGTACTAAACAAGATAAACACTAAATATTAATTAATTACACCACAAAGACATCATATGGAACCTATCTCACTATAATAATAATAATAATAATAAAAAACTTTACCCCAAGTTCCTGAGGTCTATTCACTCCACTCTGTAAATAAGTCAAAAACAGTATACATTTCTTCAATATGAAATAATATTATATCTGTAAGAGAGATTTGAATTATAACTTCATTACCTTTTTAGCTGGCTGCATCTGCCCTTTGTCCTGGATAGAAGAAAAAAAAAGTATTTTCTGTGTATATCATAAGCCTTTAACTTTTACTGTGTGTTTAAATTATAACTCTCACTATGTGTTCAATCTTTCAAATTAAACAAAGTATGAAATAAAAAAAAATACATATTGTAAGCTATTGCAAATGAAAAATGAGTGGCAAAGTATTATCTTTACTTAGACTGTTTCGTTCACTTACTTTTGGTAAGAGGAACACATTCTCTCCCTGAAACAAAAGCAACAATTAATTCAGATTTTATCTTCTGTTTTACTGTATTTTTGTTTCTTGAAATACAGTATGTTAGGTTAACTAATGTCAATTTCCCCAATATAGTGGCATTACCTCCTTTAGATGGAAAGCACTAATATTCTGTTAAAGGGAGAACATAGTTAATGTTTACTCGTGTTGCTCTTTGTTATATTTACTCATCGCAAAATATTAAAGATTATTTCTATTTCAGGATACAAAACAACAGCACAATATATTTTACTCACCTGCAAAGTGACATTGCCAGCCTATGTTGATCCAAGTGAATAAAACACAGATTTCAGACTTCATATGCATTCAGTTCATGGCATTTAATGTCTTTAGTTGAATCATCAATATCTTACCTTGAAGACTGGAATGAACTGCCTGTTATCCTAGAAAATGTATCAAAGTGAACTCATAAATCTATACACAATCAATAGCAACTCGACATAAAACCCTGTTTATTCCATGAATGAATTTGTGAAAAGTGCATGTTAATTTTAGCAGAATGAGCTTACCATCATGTTGGGACTCAAAGGTTTTCCAAAAAGTGGATTCATTTGATTCTCTTTACCCCCATCTACTGGAGCTTGGGTTGGACGCATTGGCATCCTATCCAACTGAAGGGATTTAACAATATTTATAATTCATTTTCATATTTCAGCAAATATTCAATTGTTCTAATGTGCAGTCAAACTTACTTTGTGAGATGGTCTACCAGCTCTCCCATTCCTCTGTGTTTTTTTGGTTCCTCCCCATCTATGCCATTGTGCTCTTTGCTGTGTACATGTGCATAAATCTTTTGTTTATTGTAATGCATAATGATTGCAAACTTTGCAAAAAGAATCGAAAATGTTGCTCACCCTGTCTCCTCCGTTTTGACCAAACGGAGAGCCATTAGATGGATCTTGTGCGTGTGGCTCAGGTCCATCTGGATACAACGGGCCCACTGCATCTGGCTATAGTGAGTGTCAGTTGACGTTTTGCAGTAAAACTACCTCAAATTATTATGAATTATGAATAAAGTGGAAAAACTTACAAAAACTGGACACCCAGAACTCTGCTCCCATCTGGGCCTGATTGGAGTTGGCTGAAGTACTTTCACTCCTCCATCCTCTGGACCTGAGAAATATTGCTCTCCATTTACTGGGTTAACCTGATCCCAGTGGCTTCTGTCATTGGGCTAATAAAAAAAGCATTAATGCATTAAAAGTTTCGGACACCTGCCGTGGCAATAATAAAATGTAAAACAGTGTGAAACTCCACACCATGACACTAATGATAAACTGTATACCCAAAATATCTAAATACTTACTTGAGCCGCCACCACAACACATGATAATGCCACTAGAAACCACATTGCTTCTATAGAATAAATATATGCAATTTTCAGCATTAAATTGAAGTTAAATATCAGCTGATGTGGCACCAGAATCAAAGACTGTGACTTCTCAGTGTTGGAGCCTGTAAGCCTATGTCACATCGTTCGTGCTCCTCTCTTTATAAAAGCCAGGTGTTGAGCAATTGTCACTGTTGTTGTGGATCATTTGTTTTGAACAAGGACTAATCAATTGTTAGAGAAATTGTTACTTAAAATACTAATACAAAGCTGAAGTTATTTAAGGTGGTCAAAATATAAGGGTATGTTGTAGTCCATTCAAGCATTTCATAACATTACACACTTTTTGCATCAAAGAGATGTACGTAAGTGTATGGACTTACTTATAATTCTTTCTCTGTTGCAATATCAGTCAGATAGATTAAAGAAAGCCACAGAGGAGTGTCTTCTGTAGGAGGGATTGTGCTGATTGCTAAACTAATTTGTTTTGCCTTAATCCCACCTAATGTCTTTATATCCACCCTGTGCATTTAGCAACATCAGTCAGCAATTTAGCAATTTAAGGCATCAACATAACAGAGGGGTGTGATATCCAATGCTGTATTTAAATCCGCAGGTTGTTCAAATTATTATTATATTTCTAGGCATCAGAGCAATAAATATTCTTCCTAGAATTTCTGCTGCTTTGGAGAATCATACTCTTCGACAGAAACATGAAGACAGTGATCTTATTTGCATGTCTTCTTGGTCTGTCTTTCCAGGTAGGTTTCAAAAGCGATACTTTTGATGTTTACACAGTTTAAGTTGCATGTTAATAATGTGACAGTGATAACAATGATTATTTTTCATTGCTATTAGGCTGAAGTTCACCGGCGTGTGGCTCGCTCATTATCCAGCTCGGATTCTGATGAGGTTAGTCAAAAATTCTACCTCCAAGTTAAAAATAAAAAATTCAAGATAATGTTTTAATTGCTTGTATGTCTGTCTTAATGTCTTTAATCAGAGTGGAGCATTTTTCTCCAATGTGCGTCAGCCTTTCCCGCTTCTCAACTATGATCAGCTTCTTCAGCTGCTGATGGCCTTTAGAACTGTCCCAGATGCAGATCCAGCCCCTGCCCCGGTGCCAACTCCCCCCGCTGCCCCATCCACTGCCCCAAACCCGGTGCCAACCCTCGCACCTATCACAGCACGCTAAGACCTGCTCTTTTGTTGAGAAAAATTTACATTTTCTGGTTGCATGAGAGTAGCGTAATGATTAGAAGAGCTCTTATAGCCAGTGATATTAGTCTAACTGTCTGAAAACTACAGTAGAAATACAAATCAAATCAACACTTTCTGGACAGCTTGGAACATTAGAATAATTATACACAAGTGCAATTTATACGGGAGATAAAAAATGTCATTTGATTAATTTGTTGTTGTTCTCACTGTATTTCAACAGTTTGTTCCCATTAAAACAATTGTGCTTTTATCAGTTTTACTGCCTGTGTGTATGATTCAGTATTTTGGATGTTAGAAGTTTTCATTTATGAATGCAAATGTGATTAATACATTTCAAATGCTCAATACACAACACTGTAAAATAAAAAATAAAAATAAAACTAGTAATAATAATATAATAATAATAATAATAATAATAATAATAATAATAATAATAATAATAATAATAATAATATATATATATAATATATATATATATATATATATATATATATATATATATATATATATATATATATATATATATACAGTACAGACCAAAAGTTTGGAAACATTATTTTTAATGTTTTTGAAAGAAGTTTCTAATGCTCATTAAGCCTGCATTTATTTGATCAAAAATACAGAAAAAACAGTAATGTTGTGAAATATTATTACAACTTAAAATAATAGTTAAATAATAAAAAAATTATTTATTCCTGTGATGCAAAGCTGAATTTTCAGCATCATTACTCCAGCCTTCAGTGTCACATGTAGCATCCAGTCGATCACATGATCATTTAGAAATCATTCTAATATTCTGATTTATTATGAGTGTTGGAAACAGTTCTGCTGTCTAATATATTTCATGAATAAAAAGAACTGCATTTATTCAAAATAATTTTTTTTCTAATAATATATATTCTAATAATATATTTTCTTTACTATCAGTAAAGAATAAGATAAGAAAAATTACTGACCAGTAGTGTATATTGTTATTACTAAATATTTATATTTTAAAAACAGCTTCTTCTAGCTTCTTCTTTTTTTTTTTTACGTCTCAATCTTTTTAAATAACATGATCATACATACTTATATTTGTCACAATAATGATATGTCAGTACAATCATTATAGAGATTTTTTCAATTTATTTTTTGTAAAAACATTTCAATTACTTTTGACATTTTCTGTATTTTTGAAGATCTCTATGGCACAGATATGAGGAAAGTTATTATTTATTATCCAAGAATCCCAGTCACCCCAAGGTGTGCCTTAATCTTTTGTTTTGTTTATGTGTTGCATAAACTCAGTTTAAGTATGTGTACAATTGTTATATCATAAAAAAGTCAACCCACGTAACTCATTTCTCTATTTCCCAAGTGCTGAGTAAAGTCTGACTTGCTAAATACTAAGTGTTACATTTTTTCAATTGTGTCACCGTGTCACTGCTGCTGATTGGCCAGTTGCATGTCAATAATGTATATATAAAGCATATATGACTGCTGTCTTGATGTCACACAGACAAGTCTTTCATACTTTTGGAATAAAGGTAAGAAGCAATGGTAGACACAATTAATAGCATTAACTTTTATATTTGGTCATTTAGCAGCCATTTTTCTTCAATACGATTAACACACTTTCTCTATTAGATCAGAGCCGCTCTTCTTGAGAACCATGAAATCTTTCCTCATTGTTGCCTGTGTATTTGGACTCTGCTGTGCTGTGCTAGTGAGTATTATGCATATTTAATTGCATGTGCATGTCATTTTTAGCACCACATTTTTCTGTAACATAATTTATAACAATGGAACTGAAATGATGATGGTGATGAAGATGCAAAATGACAAATTAATTTTCCTTTTTAAGGCAGAGGATGAAGAACTTCGAGAGAAGCGCTCATCAAGCCGTTCCTCAGAGGTCAGTTTGAAATCAAAAACTTAAAATCCTTGAATCAATGAATTTATAATTTTTGGGGCTACATTCTGAACATATTGTACATGTTTGTCTTCATTTTGAAATCAGTTTTATATAGACATCAGTAGAAAAACTTACATGTTTTTACACTAATATTTCAGAGACAGCCTGGAGGCTTCTTCAACCCATACCAATTTCAGCGTCCCTATCCCTACCCATACTATCCCCCTTACCAGCCCCAGCCTCCGCCACGGCCTTTTCCTCAGCCTCTGCCACCAAACAACAATGCTCTCCTCAGCCTCTTGCCATTCATCTTAGCACAGCTGGCATCCAATACCCCTGCTCCGGCACCAGCACCAGCTCCGGCCCCTGCACCTGCCCCGGCTCCTGCACCAGCCCCTGCACCTGCACCTGCACCTGCCCCAGCCCCAGCTCCTGCCCCCGCACCTGCCCCTGCCCCTGGTGGGAGATAAGACACCAGTTAAAACTGAGCATGTGTCTGATTGACTTGATGTTCTTGTTCCTGGTATATTAAACCAAATAAACTTTGCATCATTGAATCATACATTTGTGTTTGTGTTATTCTTTTAAATGTATAGGAAAATGTACATGATCAATTTTTTTTTTTTTAACAAATAGCAGCCAAAAAATACAAAATGATCCAACAGGTAATAGTCATTTAATCTGTTTTGAGCAGCGTTCTAGGTACCTCTGACAGACAGACTCAGTATTCGGCAACAAGTTATTGACTTTTTTTCAGGAACGAAACAAGTTACAGTGGGGAAAACGTTTATTTTAAGGTATAGAGACAAAATATCAACCAAAAATCCAGAAAAAAACCCACATTATACAAAGGTTAGAAATTTGTTTGCATTTCAGTGAGTGAAATAAGTATTTTATCCCCAAGCAAACCATGACTAAGTGCAGCAACCAATCTGTGTGAGCCAGAATTCGTGCTGGTTGGTAGGGGATCAAATACTTATTTCCCTCACTGAAATGCAAATTAATTTCTAACCTATATATATATATAATGTATTTTTTTTCTTGATTATTTGGTTGATATTCTGTCTCTATCTGTTAAAATAAAACTATCATAAAAATTACAGATCCATTTATTTGTAAGTGGGCAAACTTAGAAAATCAGCAGGGGGTCAAATAAATAGTTTCCCCACTTTATAAGCAAATCACTGAACCATTTACAACCAGATTAGTTCAAAAGCACTGAATCATTAAAGAACAACGGGTCCTCTGTGGCTATTTTTAGTGATGGAGCAAAAACAGACAATGTGACTGGCAGTTTTGTGTCTAAAATCTAAGTTCTTAATTTCCTCTTTATTGAACTGTTAGCCAACACAGAGGAATGCTTGTCACTAGAGTAACTTCTAAATTATAATAGTGGGTTGGACATTTCATGCACTTACTGTTTTTTTTAAATGTTAAAGAATAAGTTAGTCACTCTCACCAGAGTGAGTTAACACTGCTCAGCCTTTGAGACCTTGACAGGGCAGAATGTTTTTTTAATTGTTTAAATGTATGAACTTTTTATGATTAAAGAGTACATATTTCGCAGAGGTGCATGCAAGTTTTGGGACATTTTGAGATTTGGTACATATGAGGCCTACTATCACATCATTAAATTGCTTCTTGAAATCCACAGAGTGCTTTTTTTTTTTTTTTTTTTGCTTAAACCAGGCTGTCAGTCATCTTGTTAACATTGTCCTATAATGACTAGTCACATCATTTCATGTATTCACTCAACAATTCCTCCAACCATACTGGAGAGTGAAGAGCAATGTCTACCTGGCAGGCTTTTATGGAGAATTTACAGTTAATGGCCAAACATATCTGATTTCCAATTGTGCTGTTTGGATCTTTTCAAAAATGAATAATTCTGTTCCAGGTGATAATATAAATAAATGTATTCATGTTTTTAGCCATGAAATGAAACATCACAAATCCTCCTCCACAGCAAAAGTGACATAATAAACACTCATGAAGTTTTGTTCATGATTAAATTAAAGTTTTTGAGCAGATCGGTTGAACGAATGATTCAGTGACTCTCTTGCTTGTTGTCTTCATCTCCAGATGTATAGATGTAACATAAATTTGACTCATGCATGAGTCACTGCACTTTATGTGCACTTTCCTTTTAATCAGAAAGCATAAGACAAGAACAGACGTATGATTCAGTAATGCAAGTTTATTTATGTTTTAAGATAACAATAACAAGAGTATCAAATCAATCAGACACATGCTCAGTTTTAACTGGTGTCTTATCTGCCACCAGGGGCAGGAGCTGGAGCCGGGGCTGGTGCAGGGGCAGGAGCAGGAGCAGGAGCAGGAGCAGGAGCAGGTGCTGGTGCCGGTGCAGGTGCTGGTGCTGGAGCAGGTGCGGTGGATCCCAGCTGTGCTAAGATGAATGGCAAAAGGTTGAGGAGGGCATTGGTGTTTTGAGACGGATAAGGGGGAAAGTATGGGTTGGGATAGGGACGCTGAAATGGGTACGGTCTGTAGCCTCCAGGTCTGTATCTCTGTAGTCATCAGTAGAAGAACAAAGCAATTTCCATTATACAAAGAGTCCACATAAAACTGATTTTTTTTTTTTAAATGATGGCAGGCATACATCAGCATAATTAGAGTGCATTCTATGCATAGATAATTTTGCATTGCTTAGGACAGTTTTTGCATTTAAGATTTTAAGAGAAACTGATTAAAAGTATTTTATGCAATGACAAAAATTTTAGATTTTAAACAGACCTCAGAGGAATGGCTTGATGAGCGCTTCTCTCGAAGTTCTTCATCATGTGCCTGAAAAAAATAAAAATAAAAATATATATATATATATTTTATATAGAATAAGTTACAAAAAAGTGAACATTTACAGTTTGTGGTGATTAACAGCAGAGGATGATACTCACTAGCACAGCACAGCAGAGTCCAAAGACAAAGGCAACAATGAGGAACGATTTCATGGTTCTCAAGACGAGCTGATCTGATCAAAAAGAGAAAAATTCCTTGTGTGTTAATCACACTGGGTAAACAAAATATCTGCTAAATGAACCAAATATAAATGCAGTTTGTTCTTTCTATTTTTCATTCTTACCGTTATGCCAAGCGTATAAGAGACTGTTTCAGGTGTGACATCAATACAGCGGTGATATATGCTTCATATATATATATACATTAACAACATGCAGCTGGCCAATCAGAAGTAACACAGTGACAGGTTTGAAAAATTTAACATTCAGTATTTTGCAAGTTGAACTTTACTCAACAAATAGGGAAATGAGTCACATGGTCGTCTCTCTTATGGTATAGTAATTATAAAGATACTTAAATTGAATTTATGCAATTCACAAACAAAACAAAAGCATGAAGCACACCTTAGGGCTGGATGTGACTGGGATTATAACGACTATTATTCAATTTCTTTATTATATCTGTCAAGGTTTTTATACTGTATATGTACTTATACCTTCCTAGGCCTTGAATGAGTCAGTTGTGTTGCTGTCTATGAAGGGTCAAAAAAAGCTCTCGTATTTCATCAAGCATTTCTTAATTTGTGTTCCGAAGATGAACAAATGGTCTCACGGCTTTAGAACGAAATGAAGGTGAATAATTGATGACAGAATTTTCATTTTTGGGTCAAACATCCCTTTAAAATAAAACAGGCCATAAGTAATAAGTATGTATTTTGCCAATGCATTTATCCAAACGACCATTTGACATAATTTTTCATTTAATGATTTAGTTAGTTTCTTACAGTATGGCAACCTGGCGTTAAAATGTCCCTGTATTGGAGCACTGTATCAAGGCACCTACTAAGTTTACGACCCATTCTTTCACTTCTCTTCTCCTTGAGATATATCTGCTGCCATTATTTTATATAGCTTCTGCATATCAGTGTTTTTTTTTTTTACTTTGTCTTTAGATACAGAGAGATACGTAGACATGGCTCGTCTTGCAGTAAATCCATGATTATCAGAGATTAGCTAATCCTCTGTAGCAATGTGTCCAGGAAGTTTTTAAGATGTTCCATAAGATGTCACAATTGCACAAACTGACAATGAGCTTTTGGGGATTTGGGGGATTTTAAGGATTACAGCATGACTAAATATTGTCCATATAGATTAAGGTTTGTACAATAAGTAAAAAAGTAAATGCATGTGCTAGAACTCTTGGATCAGTCAATGCGAGTGCTTTTTGCTGGAGGGGCTGGGATAAATCTCAGTCTATTCACATTTCCTTCAGGATATCAAGTGTGCTGCAGGAGTGTAAGTATGGATAAATACACTTCACTATTTTTGCTACTTTGAGTTAACGTTATCTTCATTGACTGTATTGAAGTATAGGGAAGACTAAGGCAAGGAGTCACACTTTTTACTCCAGTGAATGTTTCTTAGTGTTGGTTAAGTTTTGAATATATATATATATATATATATATATATATATATATATATATATATATATATATATATATATATATATATATATATATATATACAGTATATAAAAAAGGGTTTTCGTTTAAAAACAAGAAGAAGCTGCTGAACATTTTCAGTGACAACAGGATGTCACTTAAAATGAGGCAAATTGTAAAGATAGATTTCACCATTTAAACAGCTTATTATATGCTTTTTGGCATAACTGAAACAGGAAAACAATAATAAAGTTTTTAAAGAAACTGTTTTTGTTATGTAAAACTATAATAGTATCTCAATGATACTGAAATTACCCAGCAGATAACCAACAAATATTATGTTATACACATTTTTTTTTTTTTACATTTAAAACAATGTTTCTTACTACCTTTAAAATAAATGTGACATTTTCCCCCAGCCTGACATGAAATGTGGAAATATTCTTGTTTTCATTATTCACCCAATGTTACTTTAAACTATTATGGTTTTAAAGTACGATTCACACTAGAGATATTATAAGAATATAATTTTACCATTTTGTTTGTATTAAAAATTGTTGACATTTGTTTCCCTCAAGCCCTTTTTTTTTTTTGCTCATGAGTGACTCTATGTGGCTAACTATAGTACTTGCATGTAAAACATGTTGCTGTCTTTAAACCTTGTGTTTGAGTCTTATGAGTGTACACTTAAAATCAATGGTCTGTTAAATATCAGTATATCAGTATTACTGAATTGCTATTAATAATGATCTCACTGTGATTTTATATGACCCCTTTTTTTCTCTCTCCCTAAATAAGGTTAAAAACGTGCCATCACAAAATGAACAGTCTCATTTTACTGACCATGCTGTGGCTCATTCCCTCTGGAGCCGTAAGTTAATATTGTTTTTGAAAGATGCTTCTACTATCATAGGAGTTTTCTATCACGTCTTATAATGCTAATGTACGGTGCCTGTAAAGTGACTTGTTCGGTTTAGTTAGTGTTGTCGTGGCCTTGAAATAATAACTTGTGGGAATGTGATAATATGTCGTGGCCACGGGATATTAATTTGTGGGAACATCATATTAACTCGTGGGAACGTCATATTATGTCGTGGCCACGAGATCATTTTGTTGTGGTAACGACATCCTTATGTCGTGGCCTCGAGATGCTATGTTGAGGGAACAACATCCATTTCTTGTGGCCACGACTTCTTATGTTGAGGGAACGATATGTTTTTCTCGTGGACACGAGTTTAATGTGTAAACAAACCTGCGTGACCATAGCAACCCAGGATTATCAGAAATGGATTAATTCATATTTTATTTTGATTTAAGTAATTATTATATTAACCATATGCTCTGGCTACCGGGCTGTATTACATGTATTACATGCGATCGTCAGCATTCAAATGAAGTTTATCATACATAAATATGACATGTGCATAATAAAATATAAAAACTTTTTTTTATCCATCCTACAGTCTTGTAAGTCCATTAACTGATAGTACTTCCCACGTAATATGTGTACATTATTATTATTATTAGCCTTATATTATTGGTTATATATATTTTTTATTTCGTTTATATAAAATTTTTTGCTTCAATTTCGATCTCTTTACTTAACATTCTGAATACTTTTGTAAATAGTAGCATACTGTAAATGCTCGACATTAACATAAAATGTCATAAATGCATAGATTTTATATGTATAAATAATATAATAATTTCTTAATTCAAAATAAAATATGAATGAATCCATCTCTGATAGGCGTATTCCTGGGTTGCTATGGTCACGCAGGTTTGTTTACGCATTAAACTCGTGTCCACGAGAAAAACACATCGTTCCCTCAGCATAAGAAGTCGTGGCCACAAGAAATGGATGTTGTTCCCTCAACATAGCATCTCGAGGCCACGACATAAGGATGTCGTTGCCTCTACAAAATGATCTCGTGGCCACGACATAATATGACGTTCCCACGAGTTAATATGACGTTCCCACAAATTAATATCCCTTGGCCACGACATATTATCACGTTCCCACAAGTTATTATTTCGTGGCCACGACAAAACTAAGTAAACTGAACAAGTCACTTTACGGGCACCGTATTAATGTGACATAACCGAGCAACCCAGCTCATTTAAGCCTCAAACAACATTGTATGATACTTTATTAAATGATATATGAAAATAATATAATGACATTTCGTATTCCTCACAGCTCTGTCACCGCTATAAACCCTGGAGCTCCTCTGGCAGTGATGAGGTAAACTCAAAGTGCTCCCAAAAAAATAATTAAAATGCATAATGTCCTCAAATTGATCCAGATAATGTGTTATTGTTCATAATATCTTTGCTCCAGAGGATCTATAGGCCCTATTTTCCTGGAGGTCACTACTACTATGTGAGGCCTGGACCTCTGTTTCCCTTTCTATGGTCCCTCCTGCCTCGTCCAGTCCCGGCCCCAGCCCCGGCCCCGGCTCCAGCACCAGCCCCGGCTCCTTCCCCCGCCCTGACTCCTGCCCCAGCAGCCACAGCCTCAACCAGACCCCCAGTCATCAGCACAACTGTCCGAGGAGATGGTTGACAATTGAACTGGAGTTGTTTTGTAGCTGAACAATGAACAAATGACTCTAGTCAACAAATACTAGTAACTTTAAGATTTTATATAATGCTTTCAATAAACATGAATGAATGAATTAAACACATTTAACATGCTATTTAATTGTTATTTAGAAATAATGAAAACAACTTTTCCTTTTAACATTTATTTATAATCATTGCAGCCAGTTTTTTTTTTTTTTTTGAAAATATCCAACAACTACAGTAGTTGCCCTAGTTATGTGACAAAATTCCAATATAAGACATGCATAGACACCCAAAATTATGAAGTGAAAACGATTTCTGAATGAATCTTTAGTCATTTCAAATTATACCTCGGTAGTTTTGTTTAATGTAATGGTCAATATATGCAACTCTGAGGCACTGTGCACTAGGTGTGGTGCAAGTGTAAATAAAAAAAAGAGGTGGATATATAATTTTGAGATTATGAGATTGTTTTTGGCGGGACAGTATGACTCCTATCTCCTAAGTCTATCTGAGGAGGAAATGTCTTCAGCTGAATCTTAGCAGAGATAGCATAACAGATTCATAATTTTTTTCAAATGGAGTTTTGTTGTTTGCATATCCAGTCATGTTTGAGGAATTCCTGGGTGTTTCTTGAAAACGGTTGTCTGTGTCTGCATTCCTATTTGGTCTGAACCCAACTTAACAATAACAGTTATCTTACCACAATGTGAAATGAGTATATTACTGTGGGAATGACAGAATTATACGGTCATTAACTAAACCAAAGTGCCTTTTCAGAAGCTAACTGTGGTTTTGCTTTAATCAACACTGGAAAGGCGAAATCAGTGAGATGCAACCTCAGATGAGACAAAGGATTCTGGTGTGGGTGAATGAACGTTGTGATTTATTGAAACAAACTAGATTTCTCCGTTCTCTGATGCTTACATGCTATCACACTGTTTTTTTTATGGAAAATTTACACACTGTGAGAATAAATTAACTTATGTTTGACTAACACAAAACACACATAGTTTTTATGATCAAATTGATATTTTATTCATTTAATATTATAAAACTCAACCAATATATCAAATCAACTCGCCTGGATATATTGAGTGTTTCAAAATGTTTTTTTTTTTTTTTCTGATGATTCATTCAGAGACTAAGTGTTCTCTGGATTGTACAATTAAATTATGGTCTGAGGTTTTACATTGTCTGATTTCTCAAGTTTGAGGAAAGTACACTGTTTAAGTACACCCTTCTCCACTTACAATTTTCTGTTGTATTCAAAGGATTTTATTTGGCTTTTTTTAGTCATCATGCAATATAAGCTATTAACTTCATATTTTTCCATGCTGTATGGTGCACATGTATTTATTATGTGTGTATCTTTAGCTATGACACAAATGAGGCTTAGCATTGCTCGCATGTTTTCTAGCTGAACATCTGGAGTTCCGGTGAGTCACTGTTGTTCATTTAGCTAAACTTGAGTTGTTTAGAAATACTTCAGGGGTACGTTATAGAAATCGTACTTCATTCATTATAATTCATGCTAATAAATTAATATTTATTACTCCTCTGTTTGAACGCACTACTGCGTTAATAATCTGAAGTGTAGCAAATAGTGATGAATCATAATTTATAACACTAAATGCATCATTTGAAAGTCACCTTTCACTGATTATGTACAATAACTAAATTAGGTACTATACTTTTTAAATCAACCTTTTCATAGATCTTCCTAAATGCTGATTTAATACAAACCGGATTCCAAAAAAGTTGGGACACTGTACAAACTGTGAATAAGACAATGATGTGGAAGTTTCAAATTTCAATATTTTATTCAGAATAGAAACATAGATGACACATCAAATGTTTAAACTGAGAAAATGTATAATTTTAAAGGGAAAAATAAGTTGATTTTAAATTTCATGGCATCAACACACCTCAAAAACGTTGGGACAAGGCTGTTTTTTATAACAGTCTGCAAACCTCTGGGGACTGAGGAGACAAGTTGCTCAGGTTTAGGAATAGGAATATTGTCCCATTCTTGTCTGATACAGGCTTCTAGTTGCTCAACTATCTTAGGTCTTCTTTGTCGCATCTTCCTCTTTATGATGCGCCAAAGGTCTTCTATGGGTGAAAGATCTGGACTGCAGGCTGGTCATTTCAGTACGGATCCTTCTTCTACACAGCCATGATGTTTTAATTGATGCAGTATATGGTCTGGCATTGTCATGTAGGAAAATGAAAGGTCTTCCCTGAAAGAGACGTCTGGATGGGAGCATATGTTGTTCTAGAACTTGGATATACCTTTCCGCATTGATGGTGCCTTTCCAGATGTGTAAGCTGCCCATGCCACATGCACTCATGCAACCCCATACCATCAGAGATGCAGGCTTCTGAACTGAGCACTGATTACAAATTTTGTTGTCCTTGTCCTCTTTAGTCCGGATGACATGGCGTCCCAGTTTTCCAAAAAGAACTTCAAATTTTGATTCTTATGATCACAAAACGGTTTTCCACTTTGCCAAAGTCCATTTGAAATGAGCCTTGGCCCAGAGAAAACTCCTGCGCTTCTGCATCATGTTTAGATATTTTATATCTAGTTTATGATATTTGTAAATTATTCCATTCCTTTTTTACTCACAATTTGTACAGTGTCCCAACTTTTTTGGAATCGTATTTGTAGAACCTCCCAGAATGCTCTGTGGTCCTCAACCACATCTGCCTAGTCTTACCAATCTATGGGCATCTCAAATCAACCCCAATACTGGTCTCAGTCAGCTTCCAGTACACTCCAGTACTTACCCCATCCTCTTGCCCTAGCAACTGCAGGTAAGAAACTTTCATGAATTCACTTAATCTCATATATATATATATATATATATATATATATATATATATATATATATATATATATATATATATACATATATAATTTTAAATGTAATATTAATATTTTCTCTATGTATTATCCAATTCTTTGAACACAATCAAGGAACCCACCAGTAAGAGTGTTTCCATCATTCATTCAGTAACAATATCAGAAGTATGTGTGGTTTTGTTTGTAGTCAGCAGAAATAATGCCACAGGAAGAGCTGAAAGACCGTCTGGGTTCAGCAGGTTTATTCTGATTTGAGATCCAAACTCAAACTTAATTAACTTTTGCTATATGTGACCCTAAAGCAAGCATTTGTGCTTTGAACTGTTTGGTAAATTATCAGAAATATTCTGCTGGAGGAAATCTTCTTGTCTGTCTTCTGTGTCTCAGATCTGAAGCGTTTTGATTTATTGAAGAACCCCGCTGCACTCGATGTGTCCAGACAAAGAGAGTTTATGCAATACATTGGCTCATGTATCAGTAAAATGTATGCATGCTAATACAATTTTTAACTGCTAATAAAAAAGCAGTTTTTCTGCTCAGCATATTTACCATTTATCAATCCTAAGAGGAGTCATTCAGTTTATTCAGTCTTTTCATTGAATATCATCAGGCCCAAAATACACGTATTTTTGCATGCTTGTCAGTCTTCTAATTCCTAACCTTACATTATTTCTCTCTTGCCCCTTTCTATCATCAGTTCTCCTATAGAGTGCCTGCTTTCCAGCATGCAGCATCTCAACAATACCCTGATAATGCAGTTCCAGTTTCACAGCCATTAATGACACAAAATAAACAAAACAAGCCTATGTACCAGCCTCAGCAACAGCAGGTATCAACACAGACTTTCTGGACTCATGCAGCTCTAGCTTTAAAAAAAAAAAAAATTCTAATATATAATGTGTTTTTTTTTCCACAGTTCATCAAATTCTTTACATGTTTCCACATATTCAACAATGAATGGTAAATGAATCAATTTAAATAGCTTTCATTTGGAATATTTATTCACCATAAGTATGTTTTATTCGGGTGTAATTCCTTATGTTAATGCAGACGACTTTTTCTCATAACTTCTGACACCACTGTATCTTTATTTGGTTTAATGTATTTATTGGAATTAATAAACCTTAGCCTAAATCTCTAATAATGTCACACACAGAACACAGAACATGGGACATATGCGTCTTGTTGACTTGCACAGACGCAATGCTTTTCCTGTAGCTGGACCCCAACCTGTTGTACCTGTTAGCTCTTTAAGACTGACCAATACCTTCCACCCCAGCACCTTTCCGGCAACTTCTGAAGTTCAGCTACCCAGCGTTGTAGCTGTACCACCCAGTGGGGAGGCCATCTCTGTGACTGGTGGATCCCATCCAAATAATGGAGCACTGTCGGGTAGGATTGCTAACGAGCGAGTGCTGTGTGATCACATCCTGCCTGCTGAAGCCAGCACTGGACTTTTGGATTCAGATCATGGGCCTTTCATTTCAGCAGTTGTGCCTGATCCCAATCACAGTGATCCTATATTATCCGAACTAGTATAAAAAAAGGACTTCTTCCAGCATCCCCACAACTGTGTTCTGATACTGTCAACACTAAAACTGATATGTACCCCAAAAACAAATCTTTACTGCAAATATGCATCTTATATCATGCTAATGCTCTATTCAATGAGATAAGGCATTCCTGGTACTTTTCATGTATCTTTTTAGCCTGGTCTCATTGAATTTTTTTTCTTGTTTATTTGTTACTGTTTCTTTATCTTTTATTCTAAGCATAATATATATGAACTAAAGTTTTGACTTTGTGAGGATTAGTCTAAATGTTAAAAGATTTTTAATTTTTTTTTATTATGTCTGTCTTTTGTAGCCTACTGTGAACTATGTGTGTGGGCTTTAACATATATCTCTGACATGTAATTAAATGCTAAGCTAATTACAGCCTGAGTCTCCTTCTGTGTTGCATACAGTATAATTGTCATCAAGTGTCAGTGGTGTTAATAATTCTGAAAAAATGTGCACACTTAACACTTAACTCAGAGAAAAACAACCTGAGTGAATAAAAAGTATAGAATTACAGTGTAGAGCGTTCCTGATTATCAATGACATCCGAATAACACAATCACCTGTTTATAGAGGATCAGGAAAACCATCGACCGTTAACTTACTTTAAAATAGAAGCATTTTATTACATTTTGTGACAATTCTTTCAAGGTCCAGTTTACTGATAAATGTTACTGATTAGTACAAACAATGTATGGGATACTTTGTAGGCTAAAAATATCCAAAAATACAAATTATGACAAATTAATGCAATAAACTATTTAAACATATATAACATATCTTAAAAATAAAGGTGCTTAAAAGGTTTTTCACAATGACGCCATAGAAGAACTAATTTTGGTTCCACAAAGAACCATTCAGTCAAAGGTTCTTTCAAGAACCATCTCTTTCTTACCTTCTTAAGAAACCTTCTTTCTTAAGAAAGAAAGAACCTTTTGTGAAACAAAGTTTCTTCAGATATTAAAGGTTCTTTATGGAATCATTTATACAAAAAGTTTGTTCTATGGCATTGTGAAGCAGAGTAAAGTTCAAAGTTTTAAACAACACATGAAAAAATGAACATAAAAACCATCTCGGTTACGTATGGTAACCCTCGTTCCCTGAAAGAGTGAATGGAGACGTCACGTCGGTGACCGACGAATTGGGATTTTGCTTCGATAGCCCAATCAACTTTGAGTGTAAACTAAACAAGCCAATACTTATTGGTATGCGATTATGCATCTAGCAGCTGCTGATTACAGCGTGTGTATAGGAAGGCAGCAGGCGCAATGCATACTAGGTTTTCGCTGGGGAGCAGAGACCTGACGGCCCAATAGTGGTACAGCAACCGTGGCAGCGGGTCGATTCGTAACCGAGACGTTCCCTTTTAGTCGGTCACTCTCGAAGTCAGGTTGGTGACCGACGAATTGGAGTACCTACCAAAGCGCTATGGGTGCTGCCCTTTCCTGTGCCCTGTGTGAGCCTCCTGCGCCCCTATTAGGTGAAGACCAGGACTCGGAACAAGTAGTTCCACTCACCATTGTCAAAGCACTACCTCACTTGGAGAGATTGGATAACGCTAAGAAAACGTACCCATTCCGCTGGAACAGGAATGCTGCGGAAGCACCATCCTTACCAAAGGAGCTTTTGGAAGCAAATACACATATAGCATCCATTTAGGTGTATATGGAGAAATGTGAGGTTATTAAAGCCCTCTTGGGAAGGCAGAAGTCTGCTGGGGAACCACAGGCTCTAAGGCTATACCACGAACTATACACATATGAGTACCACTTAGGTTTCAATATGGAACCCAGCCTTCTACGTTTCTTATGGATTCATCATGGAGGTCTGGCCCCGGATGTTCCACTGTGTTCAGCTGCCTAGGGTGATGGAGGATCTCAACAGGGTCTACACTATGGACTCTCTGGAGCAGTTTAAGCAAGCCGACACTAACCGGGGCCACTCAGTTCCATTATCCATTTGAGGTAAGAACACAGGAGGATATCGGGTCTACATGGAGGCTGTAGAATCTAGCGAATGTGTTGGGGGTCACCCAGCCTACAGCTCTACAAATATCTGTCAGTGAGGCCCCACGAGCCAGTGCCCAGAAGGATGCAATACTTCTAGTTGAGTGAGCTCGCAACATCAAAGGGAAGGGCACACTCTGTGCCTGATAAGCCAGGGTTATGGCATTCACAATCCAGTGGGCCATCCTCTGCTTGGAGATGGCATTACCCTTCTGCCGGCCTCTGTAACTGACAAAGAGATGGTCTGAGGTCCTGAAGCTTTGTGTTCGGTCTGTGTAGCATCTCAGTGCTCGGACGGGACAGAGCAAAGCTAGGGCTGGGTCTGCCTCCTTCAGGAGCAGTACTTGTAGGTTTACCACTTGGTCTTTGAATGGTGTAGTGGGAAACCACAGCATGCATGGATATCTGTTCTAGGGACACCACTGCCCAGAGGAATGTAAGATCTGACCACGGGTGAGTGTTTGGCGACAGGAACGGTGTAACTTGGACCCAGTGAGTGGCGCGCTTCCATGCTCTGGATTCGGCCATAAAGCCAGTGTTGGAGTGGTCTCATATGTAGAGCAGTGTAAGTGACCTGCGGCTGCCATATGCTCAAGGAGCCTCTGAAAAAGTTTCAGTGGGACCACTGTCCTGCCCTTGAATGTATTCAAGCAGGCTAGCACCGACCATGCATGTACCTCTGTAAGGTGCGCTGTCTGTTTGACCGAATCCAACTCCATACCAATAAAACAGAGGGAGGCGGATGGGAGATGACTGCTTGCAACACAAGGGGCATAGTGCAGCCTTAAGTGTGTAATTCACTCGACACTGGAATGACCACCGCTGAAGTGCCATCTCGCCAAAACAGGAAGCTTCCGAGAGCGTGCTGAACTCGTAGTTCACAGACACAGTTGAGCAGAACGATACTGTCTCTCGGCTCCGAAGTGAAAAGCTGGTATGCATTGCACCTGCTGCCTTCTTATACTCACGCTGTGATCAGAGGCAGCTGGTTGCAATAATTGGATGCCATTGTGCAGTGGCTTGTTTAGTTTACATTCAAAGTAGGTTGGTCTGTCAAAGCGATATCCTAATTCGTCGGTCCCCGACGTGACGTTGAGAGTGACTGACTACAAGGGAAATTTCATAAATTACTTTGTAAATCTTTACATAAAAGGCAACAAAGTCAAATTATTGACTTTCACTGATGTTTCCCAAAAATTTAAATCCAGCTTATAACTCAAAGAAAGTGGAACTGTATATATTTATTTTCACACATTACTGAAAAAAAAAAACATTTATATTCAATATAAAATAATTTAAAACATTGCTATGCTACAGTGGTTTTGTTTATTTTGGTATTTGTTATATATACATTATTTATGAATGCACAGACAGGCAGAAAGTTTTTACAGCTTAGACAAGTGAGACCAGTGCTGTCAGATGATTTCATCACCTTTAACATAAATGTATTTTTTGATTGCGTTTGATTTATTTGTTCTATACTGTCACATACCTTTAATGAATCTTGCCAGATTTCAATATAATTACAAGCACAGACAAAATTTGGCTTTGAGATAAGAAAATATGTATTCTTGCTTTTTTGTTCTCTTTAAAGGAACTTGGCAGGCCACCAAAGCCAATGAGATGAAGATGTTATGGGCCTTTTGTTTTCAAAACGTATATAAGGGCTAAATCTAGAGAGTAGTATCACAAAATCCTCTTCAACAATCCCTGATCAAGCTCACCAGTCTTAAACAAAGGTAAGGTGCTATTAATTTAATGCATGTTGATCAGTAACTTTGCTGTTTGGGGTTGAAGGTCTAGTTCTAGTTCTAGATGCTGTTGTAGATGATTACATATTTGATACTGAACAATGAAACTACATCTTTCACAAAAATGTGTATTTCACGTTTCATTTCAGACGATAATATTCAACATGAGAACCCTCTTTTTGCTGACATTTGTCATTGGAGTGGCCTACTGCGCTCCGGTACGTCACCTACAATATTTGTCTGTTATATATTTATTCATGAATCAGCTATGACAAGAGATTATGTAACCAGCTTTGAATGGCCTGTTTTTTGACCTACAGCAATTGATGTATTATGAGCTAGAGTACAAACCTGTCCTGGCTCCACAGGTTAGTTTGGTCCAAACATGAAATAAAGGTTTCTAATTTAAAATGATAGTCTAAATGAAATGAATCATGGCATATGGGAGTATATAGTGCATGTATAGTAATATATATATATGTCATATTTGATAATACTGCAGATTGTATAATATTAGAAGTGTGTATAATGATCTACAGGCTCTTCCTGCGGCTGCCGCTGCACCTAGACCTTCTGAAGTCGAAATTGTAAGTGTGGACTTTGAAATAGATTGATTTTAAAATCACTTAATAATATATTATGGATTATAATAATAAATATTTTATTTTATTTTATTTTATCAGCTCTTGGCAGCTCAGCAGGCTGCAGCTGGAGATCCTGTAAGTTTCAACTAGTTTTCATCTCTTTTCACAGTCTATTCATTATTACCTGCTAGTTTAGCATGCAATCTGTCCTCATTTTGTCTTATTCTCCACAGGCTCAACCTGTCCGTGGCTTCATTAAGCATGAGATTCCCCAGCCCGGAGGCAGAGAAAGCATTGAAGTTGTACGTGTTTCCTCCCTTTTTAATTGTCACTTACACACAATGTGAATCTCCAGTACAATAACCCCATTTCTTCCTAAATTAATTTTCCTCTTTTTCTAGCTGTACCCATTCGGCTTTCCTCAAGCTGCTCCAGCTGCTCCGCTGCCCTGTTCCTGCTGCTCCAGCTGCTCCAGTTGTTCCAGCTGTTCCTGCTATTCCTGCTGCCCCTGCTGCCCCAGTACAGTCTGAACATTTGTAATATGTATTATAATTTCACATATATATGTGTCTATTTCTAATTTTCAAATTTTTTAGGCCCCTGTTCCAAAGGACGATGATGATGATCATGATGACTAAACCAGACTGGTTGGTTCATTATTAATTAACCAATATATCCATCAAAATGCTCTACTGCCATCAGTTTAAGGTTTTATTTAATTATTATTATTGTTTTTTTTATGGAAAAAGAAAGATTACTGGAGCAGGCTTTACAAAAAAATATATATATTTAAGTCATTCTACTTCAAATTTTCATGTTAAATCAGTGTATTGTTGCCTTTCTTTGTAATTATTACTTTTGAGGTGTACTTGCAATTTCTGAGTAAAAACTGTCTATAGTTGCTTTTTCTTTTTTTTTTTGTAGTAAATATGTCACAGCTTTGAGCAGCACATTATTCTTATTTTATTTTATTCTAACATAAACAATAGAATAGAAACCTCTAGACAAAACAACACATTTCTAAAGCCTTCTTTTTTTTTTCTTCTCTCACAGATGAACAGATAAGCTGACCACCAATTCCTGAATGGCAAGGATCTGCTTAGTGTTTAGCAAATTGACTGTGTAAATGCTTTCCTGCATTAGAAATAATGCCGATCAATCAAATGGTGCTTTCTCATTGGCTTGATGCATGAGAGCCATAAAAACCATTGCTTTTTTTGATTTATAATAAACCATTGAATCATTTCTTTGCCTCCTTGTGTGTGTTACTTTGTTGTTGTATTATTTGTTGTATGCTGTTAATACAAATACATAACAATTCCTAGTTTGGCTGATAATAAATATCATCCCAAAAAATGCTCTTCCAAACCTGACATTTGCATAGTTGCAATTAAACACCACTAAGTTCATACACACACACACAAAAAAAAACAAACTCAGTTCCTATTTTTGATAGCACTGATATTTTGTACCTTTAAAATATAGCTTCAAAAACACAGGCTGGTGATATCAGCACTTCCTATGACTATCATCATTATAATAATAGCTGACAGAAAGGCAGACAATGACTGACTACAGGTCATTTTCTCAATAACCATCTTTCTGTATCTGTGAGGTCATGATAAAGTCTAGTCTGAGAGGGATTGGCTAAGCGCTAAGCCAGAGACCAAATAAAAGCATGAAAACTCTCAGAGCTAGTGAATCTACCTGTGGCCAAGGTGAAAAAGCTGGTTGACCCTTCCTTGCACTGTAAGTTGTTCTGTTTCTATGTTATGGCTCAGCACTAGCGCTCCTTCATTGTTTTTGACAGTCTCATCTCATGTCTTTGTTTGTGTAAGGTTGGTGAATCTCTAAACATGTGGACATCTCTCCTGTGTCTTCTTCTGGCTGGTGCAGTATCTGCAGCACCAGTAAGTACACATTCAACTTTTTCTCAGGAATGTCTTTGTAGTCCTCAAAGTTTGTTTTATGTCTCTGTCGGCCAGCTGTTGTAACTGATACTTTTTTTTTCCATGTGTGTTTATATCTCTCTCTAGCTTTCACCGTTTTTCAATTATCTCCCTCATTATGGCAACCCGAAGCAGGTGGGGTTAACCACACTTGAACATTCTTGACTTTTCCGTATCCATAACAGTCTTCGGAATCTTTTACTTTAACCATAATCAACACATTGCACCCAGTTCCATGATGAAAATAGCTCTGTAATATTACACTGGATGATGACATGCTACTCCGTGACATGTGTTTATATGATTTATAGGTTTAACTGACTCTCCTGAGGTTGTTACAGAGCATGAATTGAACATTGTAATTGTAACCGAACTTAACATGTTCTTTTCAGGCATCTACTTAAATTAATTTTAACTCCTTTCATTGGTATTTTAGGTAAATAATGGTGGCTTCCAGGGAATACCATCACAGCCACATCCTGGTCTGAACGCTCCAATCAGCATGGAAATCGTATGGGCTACTTTTCTTTTTTATTACCTTAAATATAATAATTCAAAGTGGTAACATATATAGTTTCATAAATGTTTCAGTTTGAATTTAGTTAGGCTATTTTAGTGTATAAATAATAACAGGCTAAATGAAAATAAGAAAATAGTTTTATGCTGTAAACCCTGCTGTAAAGATGTCTTTTTGGTACCTGAAGTAGTCATTTCTAACTGCCCTAACCCTTAAAATTACTTACTAGTTTTCTGTAACCTAATGTATTCATGTATATATATATATATATATATATATATATATATATATATATATATATATATATATATATATATATATATATATTTTTTTTTTTTTATGGTACCACATGAAGCACATTTATGGTCCTTGCTGTAAAAACCCAACTCAAAGATTTAAACCGTAGTGAAATTAATGGTTTAAATCAAACTTTGATGCTTGTTATCTTAAAATTTTATTTTGATACTTCACAGACGGTTACATTATAGTGTGTGTGTGTGTGCTGTATAGCATCATAAATGTATAAATAACATTAATAATAACAATCATTTATTTATATTTTTATCAAATAGATTTTCCCTCCGCAATTCCCTGCCAGTCCAGTAGGAGGAGCAGCTGGCACAGCGGTAAGTCAGTCATGTTTTTCTGTCTACAAGCTTCCCAGACTCTTGTGATCTACCATTGCCTTTTTGATAAGCTCAGCTCAATCAGTTGAATAAATATACAAAGTGTGTATTCGAAAAAGAATAGAACATGATTACTAGGCCTACTTTTATTGACACTGTGGCATCTCTCTCTCTCTCCCCCCGTTCTCAGTCATTCCCTACAAAAGCTTTCATCAAATACTCTCTCCCTAAAGTTCCTGGCAGAAAAAGTGTGGAAATCGTGAGTGAACAAAAAAATTCATCAAAGTCTAGAGATGTTTAAGTACACTCTTTATGAAGTTACTTATGCAGAGTGTTGCTTGAGCCTCTGCAAAAGTCTCATTAAACTACAGAGATAAACATAATTTTGTGATGCAATAAAATAACTGGTGGTTTTGTTTTTCTCCTTAAGTTTTACCCCTATGACTTCAGTCAGCATCAGGTAATGACCTTTTTTTTTTTCTGCGAGCACTAGACTAAAAAAAGTTGGTCTTTGCTTAACTATAAATGTAAAAACATAAAGTAAAAACCCTGTTTTTACAGTTTAGATGTTGTTTTGATTTCAGGACCAACCCAGTGTTCCCCTGATACCTCAAATCCCAAATGTAAATTCTTGGAATTACTTCAACATTTTGACATTATTATTTAAAAAACATGTTTGTGAATGCTTGTTTGATGATATGGTCTTTTATATGTTTGTGAATATACAGATCTTCCCCTTCGATTTTATGCCACAGACTGTTCCCCAGCAGCCACCTGTGGTGAGACAATTACGCTTTCAACTTCTGTGCTTTCATAATCACTTGCACTGTTATTGGAATTTGCTGAGAGACTGAATCCTGAAACATGGTGAACTTTTATTGCATTTTTTACACAGAACCCACCATTCCAGGATGCTCCTCCACAAACCCAAGAGGCTCAGCAGCAGACCCAGCCGGAGCAGCAGGCTCAGACAGGACAGGTGTGTGTGTGTGTGTGTGTGTATGTGTGTGGTGGGAGAGCTAAAAACACAAACTTCAGCAAAGCTCTGATTTGACAACATAATTACTCCTTCGGTGCCACATTTAGCCAGGATGTGTTTAACCAAAATGAGAACTTGCGAATCTCGTATGTCAGCAGCAGTTTTGCAGAAACAGCAGATTATGCGTGCCACACATCGATTAATTATCCGCACTTTTGTTTTCAGGTGTCTAACAAGCCATGAAGACTGGTGAGATACTGCTTAGGTGTATCCGAATTTAATTCATTCATCCTACTTATGTACTGCAACACAATATTGTTTTTGACATTGTTTGAAATCACTCTTTTATGCTTTTCTTTATATCTATATCTATATTTATAATTATATCTTTTTAACATACAATTTCTTGTGCCCACAGGCACATCTTTGAAGATGAGTGAGGAAAAATAAAAGTCAATCAACAAGAGTGTGTTAAAGTTTTGTGTCTAATGCTATTTAGAATTAATACATACTTATTTTTTTTTCTGGAATAATAATTTAAAATGAGATGATTATTTAACATGAAGAAGATGATTTACCCATATGTATAACAACATTTTTTTTGAGTTCTGTAACTGCATGGTATACAGATTGACATGTGCTGGTTTGGTCTTATTCTGATGTGAAAAACTGAACAAATTTCAATGAACATTTTCTAATCTAGGCCTTTTGTGAGTAGTGTTTTCAGTAATAAAGTCAATTAAACAAAACTTTTTAAAATTGTATCTGCACTTATTTATCCTAGTGCCAGTTGTTACAAAGCAGGAGATGGAGTTTTAAAAATGCAATATAAATAATACAAATCATATTTTTTTTCAAAGTTTACAAATATTTTTGCTGAAAGGCTCAAATGAAATATTATGCACCGTCACATTAAAGAATCTGCAGTATAATAAGCATGATCCAGCATGATCAGAATCATTAAATTCATGCTCGTTAACACTTTAGAAGAGCAAACACTTTGCTAGGCCATGTTCAACCTCAAGAAAGCTTGAAGATGTGTATATCAAATTAGAGAATTATTTAATATGCTCATACAAACAAAATGCAGGGAATTTTAAAGAGTAAACTATGAATAATTTAAAGAGTAAACTATGAAAAGTTTTTGCAATGCCAGGTCATGAGGAATTTTAATATTTTCTTTACATAAAAACAAATATAAAACCACAAAATAATAGATCTACAGTATGTTAGCATCAATCCATTTCTTAAATAGGCTATATTCAAATGTGAAGTAACAGCCAGTACACTTTTATGATATGACAAGTGAATGAATGAATGAAACATCTTCAAATGTATCTTGTCTGAAAAATTGACCGAAGGGGAGCAAGGGTATATGTCCTCTCTTGCCTGAATCTTTTGAGCTCAGCAAGTGGATATATATAAACCTTTTATATTCTCACTTTATCAGATGGAAGACATCTTGGATGTGGATTCCCTAAAGCATAAGGCATATCAATCCTTGTAATGCTCCAAACCATAGAGTAAGGGAAAAAACGCAGACAGCAACAGTACTAAAGAAGCTGTCAGTGTCCTCACAGTAAAAAGATTTATCTCCAAATGAATCAGCAAGAAATGGTGCATTCAGTCTGTAATTAAGAGTTCAGAAGAATGTGTAATATGAGCTTCATTGTGAAGATCTGTTTTAATTAGATCGATCAATTTGGCAGGCGCCCACAAGTCCCACTCACATGCGAAAAGGGGCCCCTTGAAAGCCATATATATAAAACTTCACCATCAAACACAACAGACAGACAACCCTCCTGTCTGGAGGATCGGGTACATAATTTCATTTTTCGTCTGTCTTTTTGAAGAACTGTGCACCAAGCAGAATTGCACAGTGTATAATTATACATAATGAGTCATTAACATTTGTAATTCCAACCTTGTTTCAGGAATAAAGGCAAAAAATAGATTTCCCTCTTTGCCGAGAGATGATTGGCTTGTTTCAGGATCTGCTAAGTATATATAGCAGCCCTGTACAGTAGTTATGCATTCAACTTTAAACTTCAAGAAGCCAGCCAATTCTCCTTGTGATTTTCAAAAAGAGGTAAGCGCTTATCATTTCTAAAGTTATAACTCATGGATATGTTACACTATGCTACATCAACATGTTTTGTTTGTTTTTCTTTTTCGGATCATAAGAGCAAATATGAAAGCTCTGGCGTTTTTGATGTGTTTGCTGGGCTCTTCACTAGCTGCCCCTGTAAGTTCTCGATTCTCAGTTCAAGACAGTATTGCAAAGTGTAAGTTTCACACATTTTTGACATCTTCCTCTTGCTTTGCACATTTTAGGCCCCTGACAGTGGCAGCAGTGAGGTAAGACCTCTGTGAGATGGTTGTTAATGGATGTTAATGTTTGGCCTAAAATTTTGTATAACACTTGTTGTCTTTTTTCTCCAGCAGCAGACTAATGGTCATGCTAACACAGCTCTACAGTTGATGGAACTCTACAGAATGTTTGGACATCTGCAGCAACAGGTCAGTTCAGTGGCGCTAATGACATAGGCCTAGAGGCTTTTTATAATAATAACAATATAATGTAATCAATGTTTTTGCAGGGTTTTGGTGCTGTTGCTAATGGTGCTTAACAGCCTGTATGCTAAAAATTGTACCATTTTGTGTCATTTAAAGACTTTACTGTGTGAACATGTGTCAGAAGTAACCGGTTTCATGGAACTGATGACATTTTGTGTTCCTCACAGGCAGCACCTGCAGCACCCGCAGCACCCGCAGCACCTGCACCTGTTAATGTAAACCCCTCTCATACTATCAAAAACATATATCATACACATTTTTGAGTTTTTGAGGAGAAATGATAACCTATTGAAACATTCTTGAAAATATATTTTTCCCTTTTACAGACCCAGCCTCAAGTTTCACCTCAAGCACCACAGCAGGTTAGCAACATGCTATTGCTATTTTTGATCAGTTTTAGTCAAGCCATGTTAGAGCATGTTATGCCACAGCAGATTAGCAACATGTTATCGATACTTTGAGTCATTTTCTTTTAATGATTTCTGTTTCTTTTTCGCGTCTGTTTATGATGTGTATCATTTAGGGTATAACATAAAGACATTAGCTTTGTGTATTGAGTAGTAGCCAATAGCATTTTAGCTTTTAGCATGGCTTTGCTACTAATCTTTGAAAAAAAAAAAGATAAAAACTACAGAGTGGTAATACACTCTTAAAATAAAAATTTTGTGTCAATGATTCACACATCCAACCTTGGAACCTTTCCATTCTACAAAAAGTTCTTTATAGTGGAAAAAAGTTCTTCAGACTAAAAAATATATATATATATTTTAAGAACCATTTACTGAAAAGTTCCTTGGAGAACCCAAAATGGTTTTACTTTGCATTGACACTGATCTTTAAACTTTTCTTCAGGGCTATTTTCTCAACCCCGCTTTTTTCGCACCCAAAGGAGATGAATCAGATGAGGAAGGAGCTGTAGGTTATTTCATCTTATCAAAATTGAATCACACATTTTTTAAACATTATGTATTTTATGAGTTTGGTCCTTCTTTTCTATCTACCATAGCCACAGTTTCGTGGGTTTTACCCTCCCTACGGCTCCCAGCCTGCCCAGCCTGCCCAGCCGGCTGCTCCGTTGAACTCAGATGAGGCCGAAGGTGCAGAAGAAGCAGAGGGTGCAGAAGCTGCAGAAGTTGTTGAAGCTGGTGTCGAACCTGAACCTGCTGGAACCGCTGCAACTGTTGATGTTACTGCCGTAAACGAGATCGCACCCGTGGATGTTGCCATTGAGGCTACTGCTGAACCTGTTATTGCTGCTGCTGATCCGTCTCTCATCCCTGAGGTACCAGCAGTTGCTGTGGAAATCGACACCACTTTGGTGGGGCCTGATGCTACTGCTGGTGCAGACCAGGCGTTGGTGACTGATGCTCCTGATGCTGCTCTGCTAGTGTAGTGATAGAGATTATCACAAGCCCCCACTCCCAAGATCCTAACCAATCAGTCACATCGCTGACATTAAGGCCACACCTCTATGGTCGCACATGGACTTGGCTAGACAGAGGGGGTGTCTTACTGGCTTGCTGGAACAAAGTGTGGCACATTTCTGTTGTGTTGTCTGTGAAAATGTTTCCTGGCAGATGACAATTTTTATTAACCTCACTGTAAGAATTGAGCCGATACTGCTGCAGAAAGCGATTATTGTTATGTCTTCTCTTTCAGTTTCTTAAAATAAAATGCCTTTTGTCTTACTGCCTTTAAAGGCCTCTTTAGTCAACTGAAATGTATGCAAAAGTTTGGAAATAATAAAAATGGACAAAACAGTTTTGTGTGAAGAACCAGTCACTAAAGGCACGCACACACGCACATGCACACACACACACACACACACACAAACACACACACACATGTTGGATTTCTATGTTTTATGGTGAGATTCCATAGGCTGATGGTTTTTATACCGTACAAAGTGTATATTCTATTGCCCTACACCAAACATACACCTAAACTTACCCCTTACAGGAAACTGTGCATTTTCATATTTTCAAAAAACTTCATTCGTAAGATTGTTTCCTCATGAGGACCTAAAATGTCCGCATGATGTAGGGTTTACCAGGACCACACACACACACACAAACACGCAAACACACAAGGCTCCCTGCAATTAAAGGCCATTTTATAATTTGAAATACAACACATGAAAGAAAAAAATGGTAGTGATTGGTGAAAACCAATCACTACTATTGCACAAAATACATAAAATATTACAAGTAGTGGTAATAATATGAAGACCTCTTCAATCATTAGAAAAATAACTACGTACTATAAAACAACTACATATATCTACATCTATGTATAACAAATGACTCTATACAAAATACATATTTACACACATGCACACACACACACACACACACACACACACACACAAACATATATATTCAAACATTCACTGATGCTCCAGAAGGAACACAATGCATTAAGCGCCGGGGGTGAAAACTTTTACATTTGAAGATCAAGATAAACCAGTACTTATTTTTTTTTCCGGCAAACATGCAAGCATATTCTCTTTTTTTCCAATAAAAAAAAAATATTTCAACAAAATAAGATAAATTTGGATCTTCATCCTGTTCAAAAATTTTTGATTGTACATTTTCCATATGCATAAATTTCGTTTTTATGAGAAAAAAATATATACTACATGTACTGTATGAAATGAAATGAAAACTATGTATATCCAACAAAACAGGCCATATATTTCTCTAGAAGGCTTGTAATAAAGCTGTGAGTAGCTGTGAAAGTAAGGCTGGCAGGCTTGTTTTAATAGGATAAAGCAGATCTGTGCAAGAGTGCTGACTGGGCAGATGTTACTACATGAGGAAAATCTCTCACTCCATGGCTCACAGTCTAGCAAGCGCATGTACATAAATTACACCATTATAATGTTGCGACAGCATAAGTACCATGAAATTACAGTTAAATAAATACCACACACACAAAATGTGGTCATTCACATATGCCTTATTTGAGGCACTCTGGTGAAATCATTTAAAAATGAACATAAAATTTGTTCTGAATATGATACAATTACGAAAACTACAGGTTGCTAAAAATGCCCAGTGTAATTGTATAAACGACAGGCCTCACCAATACTTTGAACTTTTGTCGGAGGGAGTATAAATTATGTACTATTCAAGAAGGCAGTGGGGAGGCTTTGTCTTTGTCACTCTAGTCTTTCATTAATCTCTAAATCCTTCTCAGGGTCATGCAAGTCTGAGATATCATTACAGAGCACAACCAAACAAATGAACCGCAAGCGTACTCCTCCTTTGAAAACACTCGCTGTAATTTGACTGTATCTTTCATTTCACCAGACAGAAGGTCTGTAATTCTAAGTGGTTCTGTGAATCTTCTGATCAAGAGAGAATGGGACAGGATTTAGGCTAAAGCAAAACAGTTGGTGAGTTTTTAATCTGAATTTATGGCAATTTTCATCCTCTTAGAGTAACATATTGTCCATTGCAGATTTTTTTCGTGACTATGAACAAATGTGTAAATTATACATCACTGCTATAGCCTGTTACTTTAGGGGAAAAGGAATCATGACTGTTGTACCTGCATCAGGAGGTGTTGCAGTCCCACCCCAAATGTCTCCAATAATGGAAGTGGACACAGAGGAGGACAATGAAGACCCAATTCCAACTCCAAGTGCAGGACGTGTATTTAACATAAACAACAGCAACAACAATGAAGAGTAATCAAAGATCATTAAATATAATAAATACAATATGTATGTATATATATGTAGCATGTATGGCAATGTATTATATAGTGACAGTGGTGTATTTTGCTGTCTGTAGGGAAGACAAAAAGAAAAAGAAAAAGGAGAAAAAAGAAAAGAAGGAGAAGAAAGAGTAAGTAGCATACCAAGTGTTTGGATATAAATAATGAATATAAATAATCTTATTAAAATATAATTTGCTCTCTTTTCCTATAGGAAAAAAGAAAAGAAAGAGAAGAAAGAAAAAACTGAGAAGAATCCAAAGGATGAAAAAGAAAAAGAAAATGAAAAAGAAAAGGAAAAAGAAAAGGAAAAGGAAAAGGAAAAAGAGAAGGAAAAGGAAAAGGAAAAGGAGAAAGAAAAAGATAAAGATAAAAAGGAAGGGTTGTTATCAGACTTTTTATCCATCATTTCTACTCTGTGATAATGTTCCAAACGTTCAAAGTTATCAGCACTGATTTCTGCTCATGTCAACTTTATTTTCTCAAGGCCTAAGGAGGTGTTCGTGATTAACCCAGCGGGACTCCTGTACTACCAATGGCTGCTTATAATCACAATTCCCGTCATGTACAATTGGACAGCCATAATTGCAAGGTAATAATTAAATGTTCATGTTTTAATAAGACGAGGAGACCATGATATCAGAGAAGAATACAAATGTAAGATGTCTCCTTTTTATTAACCTCTGAAGTGTGCTTCCTTACGTCTCCGTTAGTCATTCATATTCTGTAATAAATATGATGAAGGCAATATGGTCAGTTATATGTACATTTTGGAAGCTTGATAAATGGGTGTAATACATTTGAGAGCTTTTACATTTTGTCTCTTTGCATAGAGCCTGCTTTGAGGAGCTACAGCACAATTATCTCCTGATATGGTTCTTCCTGGACTACACCTCCGACCTGCTTTATTTGGCTGACATGGCCTTCAGATCACGAACAGGTTCATATAACATCAGTAGTGCGATCAGATTTCTCTCTTTAATGAAGCGAAGTGACCGATTTGTGTTTTCATGCCACCTTTCTTTAACCAGGTTACCTGGAACAGGGCTTACTAGTCAAAGACGAAAAGCTCCTTCTTCAGCGGTATAAAGACAGTCTCCAGTTCCGGATTGATGTCATCTCTATGCTTCCCACGGACATCTTCTACTTCGTTTTAGGGTTAGACTACCCAGAGATCCGCATAAACAAGCTGCTCCGCCTCAACCGCATGTTTGAGTTCTTCACAATCTCAGAAACCATGACCAACTACCCCAACATCTTCCGAATCTGCACTTTGATCATGTATATCATCATCATCATCCACTGGAACGCATGCCTCTACTTCTCCTTCTCCAAGGCCATCGGGTTCGGATCAGATGCATGGGTGTATCCATCTCTCACCGAAGATGAGTTCGGAGAGCTTGGGCGAAAATATTCCTTCAGCCTCTACTGGTCCACTCTTACCCTCACCACCATCGGGGAGACGCCGTCTCCAGAGCTAGACTCTGAATTCCTCTTTCATGTGGTTGACTTCCTGGTGGGTGTCTTGATCTTCGCCACCATTGTGGGTAACATTGCTACAATGATCTCAAATATGAACGCGGCCCAGGCTCAGTTTCAAGCCAGGATTGATAACATCAAGCAGTACATGCACGCGCGGCATGTCAGCAAGGATCTTGAGATCCGTGTCATCAAGTGGTTTGACTTCCTGTGGACTAACAAGAAAGCACAAGATGAACGAGAGGTTCTGAGGTACCTGCCAGACAAGTTACGGGCAGAGATAGGCATGAACGTGCACTTAGATACCCTCAAGAAGGTGCGGATCTTTGCCGACTGTGAAGCAGGGCTGCTAATCGAGTTGGTGTTGAAGCTTCGCCCACAAGTCTTCAGTCCCGGTGACTACATCTGTCGCAAGGGCGATATTGGTCGGGAGATGTACATCATAAAGGATGGCAAACTCGCTGTTGTGGCTGACGATGGTGTCACTCAATTTGTTGTCCTCGGCGATGGAAGCTACTTTGGAGAAATCAGCATTCTAAACATCAAGGGCAGCAAGGCTGGGAACCGTAGAACGGCCAATATCCGAAGCATAGGATACTCCGACCTCTTCTGCCTGTCCAAAGATGATCTGATGGAGGCTTTGACTGAATATCCAGAGGCTAAGGCCATGCTGGAGGACAAAGGGAGACAGATTCTGCTGAAGGATGGTTTGTTGGAGCTGGACCCTGCGAAACTGAAGCCAGACGAGAGGGACTTGGAGGACCGTGTGAACCGAGTGTACAGCACGATGCAACTCATGCAGACCAAAGTGAAGAAGCTGCTGGCCGAACACGAGGAAACGCGAAAGGAAATCAAACGGCGGATTGCTCAGATAGAGCGCTTCGCTGGAGAGGTGGTGGAGGATGAAGATGAAGAGGAGGAGATGGAAAAGAAGGAAGAAACGGAGGAGCAAAAGAAAGAGGAAGAGCCAGAGAAAGAGAAGTTAGAAGAAGACAAGGAAAAGACGGAAGAAAAAGAGGAGGAAAAAACGGAGGAAGCAACCAAAGAGGAAAAGAAAGATGAGGAGCCATAGGATAAAACCTTATGAGACCATTTCATAATAAAAGAGAAAATAAAATCTTATTGTCCTTAGTAACTCTACTTTGAATTTGTTGATTCACTGGATGCAAAATGTCTTGTGCAGCCAATAAATTCTTATGAAGGCAACAAAAGATTTATTGTCTGGCAAATTATCAATTAGTAGTACCAGTTTAAAATTGTATTTCTTTGTAACATATTCAATATTTCTATATGATGTTTGCATAAAGCAAACTCTAAAAAACGAGAGGCGATACCTGCAAATATGAGCTCTGCACTTTCATCATTTATCCATTTGACAGTGAATATTGGAAGCTCTCGAATCAGCAATATCCTTCCTAAAGAAATAGTTTTCCATTCAACTTGTTAGTTGGTAATTGAGACAACCATTTTTTTTTTTTTTTTTATGAAAATCACATTACCAAGTAATGTGCTTGATGGGACACAAGGGTGCAGCAGAGTACCAAAGATTAACAACACTTTCCTCCTCAAGACTGAAAATGTTTTGAAAATGAACATTTACAAAATAATAAACACATGAAATCAAGTCATTCCTTTTTTATGGAATCCATAGTTTTAAAGATATTTTCTTTTATTGTTAGATAAATTTTAATTAAATGTTTGAATGGGGTGCTTTAAAAAACAGAATTATTGCTTCTTTGTATAATGTAGCATGTAGCATAGCCTATTCAATAAATTGTTCATGAGCAAGTATAATATGTTTAGAAAAGTATTTTTGAGAAATGTTCTACCTGTCAAATTACTAAATCACTGAATGAAAGAGTCACCTGCCTAATGACGCCCTCTTTAGAAGTCCCAAATAAGTTTGTCAGTTAGCTACATAACTATCAGCATCACACCTTATGGACATTTAAATGCTAATCTTAACTGTTTCATTTCTTTACCGCTAGTGTCATTTAAATACAGTTTTAACAGTTTTCCCAAATATATTGCTCAGGCAAGCGTCAATACAAAGGGAAGCTGCAAATTACAGCCTAACATTATTCAAATAACTTTGTTATTTAAAACACTAAGGTAAAGCTAAACATTGTTGTGATGAGGAGATGAGGGGAATGAGGGTGTTTTGACAAAAAGACTTCTGCTTAGGATGCAGCTGATTAGATAACGTTTGCATAATTTCACCTTGTTCATGGCCTCCTCCTGGTGTGTCCTCCTCCATAATGGCATACTGTGGTTTCCAAATCACAAGAAGAAACATTTAGAATAAGAATCAACTATTCAGAAACAGCTTGTGAAGTAGGCCTATCCTATTTGTTGTTTTAATCTGAGATAGAGAAAGGTACATGCATTTAAAAACACTTTCATAATTTTTACCCTTAACCTTAACTGAATTCTCAAAACATTCTCAGACAATTTAAGTGCGTTAAAATTTTTTAGTTAAAGGGCATGTACGCATTTAAGTGGTTTTGTAAAAATGTAGAGAATTGAAAAGGCAGACTTTCTGACATTTAAAAAAAAATAAAAATAACTTGCTCAGCCCAGGCCTTGTGACGGCTAGCTCTGCCTATGCTTTATTTTTTCCATGCCAGTTTGTACAGAACTGCTTTTATCCATGACGTGTTCTTTCCTGTGGCCTCCTTCAATTTTCCTTTGCCTGCATTATTGATAACGTAATTGCAGTTCTACAGGTATGCAGCAGAAGCCAGTTTTCAGTTTTGTAACGTTTGAGGTACTTTAAATGAATGGAGACATATTTGTACCAATGTTTCATTTCCAAGAAGCCTTAAATATAGTCAGAGTTGATTAGGGGTCCTGTGGATACCAGCTCATACGTGCAGATTTTGCAGTGTGTATGTCTCAATATTATCTCTTCTTTCATTTTGAACATTCCCACCTGTTCTCTCTGGCGGCATTTGCTGTCACGTGTGGACACTTATTGCATTTGCTCAAAGAAGAGATGAGAAAAGGAAATGAAAGAACAGTGGAAGTATGTCTCCCATGGGAAAGCAAGATAAAAAAGAAAGCTATTGGCTGTGATGTCAGCCATGAAGAGGGTCCTCCACCGTTTCGTCTCTCGAGCAGCAGGAGCGACACGTTTAATTAATTACACTGACTTTTAGAGGCAAATCAAAAAGAACCATGTGACTTTCCTTCAAGGAGAAATTATGACTTACTGAATTAACTTGTTTACATAAGTTTTGGGAATATGAACATAACTTTTTGTTATTTAAATTAAAGCTTGACTGGAATATGCATGAATGAATGAGTGATTTACAAAAACAAAGTAATGGTGCAGCCAAAATCACTGAGACAGAACAATCTGATAGATTGGATAGGACATTTAGTAACATCTACACTATTGAGGGCCATTTTGCCTCGCATCAAACATGAACTAGTGGTCAGTCAAGCAATTTTATTGTCCCATTTGGCCCTTCATCACATGCACACTCAGAAGCCCATCACATCTGTGAGAGCACATGCATATTTTTCGAAAAAGCTGATTTGAAGAGCCAATTTAACGCAAACAAAATTTCTTATACAATAGAAATGGTGCCGCAACAAGGGTCTATCAGGAAACACTGTGTCTCAGAGTATTGTCCTCAAACGCTCTGATCTGAGCAGTAAGTAGAAGTCACACGGGCAGCTCACACCATGGTGTTTTGGAGTCTGGTGGCAGAACGATACACCATAGCATGTAGGCACCTGCGTTTTGGTCTTACAAGCTGGTACTTCCTGTTGTTTCTTATCTGTTTCTTAGAATGCTTCAGCACTTTACCTGTCCCTTTCTATTAGTGTGTGTACCTGACCAGTTAGCCACTGCGCTGTTGTTTCTCCTAAACAATTTACTTCACAATAATAGCATTTGGAGTTGACCCAAGCAGTTCTAGTAGGCAAGAAAGGTGACCTATGTGGAAAATGACATCCTGTGACATCCTGTAGCATCAGGGCCAGCCTGTTTCTTGAGACCTGCCAGTATAAAAATCATCACAACATTAAAAGCATACACAGAACCACTGCAAAACAATGAGTGTTCTCTTATCTTTCTGAAAGTTATACTGTATATACTCATATAATCACATAGCCTACTGGAAAAAATATGGAATAGGATTTACTTTTAAAAATGTTTTAAAAAGTATTACATTTCACAAATCTTAAATTAAAAATGAAATTCTGTTTCTAAATGTACAACAATAATCTGTTTTAGTTAAAGCTATATATTTTTTTTACATTGTATAGTATTATTAAAGATCTACTTGGGCAAAATTATGTATAAAAATTATTATAATACATTTCACAGAAAGTGTTCTTTCATTAAAATCTGTTACAATAATGTGGAAAATAAATAAATAATGTAAATAGTAAGAAAAACATTTTTGTAATAACTATGAACTAGATTCTTTATAGAAAAGCTTGTTTGGTTAAATTAAATGAATGCATTTAGCAGATGCTTTTATCCAAAGCGACTTACAGTGCATTCAAGCTAACAGTTTTTACCTAACATGTTCCCTGGGAATCAAACCCACAACCTTGTGCTGCTAACGCAATGCTCTACCACTTGAACCACAGAAGCACTAAACTAATTTCTCATATTTCCCTGTGACTTCTTTACTTCTCGTTGAGAGTGTCTGAGTTCGTTCCCCCAAATTGTAACCTGCAAATTTTATCCTTATGACAAGCACAGATTCTGAAATGCAAAAAGTGCTTTTTAATATTAAACAGCAAGCACTGAAGTCAAACCATGCTTTAAATAGCTCAGTTTAATATTTATTTATTCAGTGTGAGCGTTTTTTGAGCAAGGCGTGGGATCTGTAAATAATGCTGTTTTGCATGGTTATAGAAGGATGGATAAATTATGCAGATTACATTGTTACTATTTATTCTTTAACGGTTTACATATTTTATGTCATTGTTCTGTTGCACTATTCTGGTTTGTGTGCTAGATGTTGAAATCCATGTGTGCTTAGACTTAAATGTACTGTATGTAGACATTGAAACTGGAAATATGGAATATTGAAGCCAGTGATTTGAATCACAACCAATAGACTACTGAAAAATCATCTTTAGCAATGTGAGAAGGAAAGATCGCTTATCATCATGTGCAGGCATGGGATTGGAAGTCATTTGGTTCCATTGTTTTAGGTCTCGTTTAATTTCTTCTACATTTAAAAGTCTGCTAATTGAAAAAGCTGTTGTCTGATGCTTTCGTTCACCAGGGTAGCACTTTGATGCTGATTTCTCTTAATAAACTGCACACTGCGCTGTCTGATCTCATCTTAATTTTCATAATTGCCTGCGATTGTGAATCTTCCTCGATGCTCAAACATAAGCTTGATATTGATAACCAATGATGTAATTGTAATTAGTCTATTCAACAGCAGAGCTCCTGCATTGCTATTATCACGGTATGCTAAATTAAGCAACAGTCCTCTTACTTTCTAATCAGTGACATCTGCATCACTGTCATGCCTCTTCCCAAAGTCTGTGACCTAACCTTCCTCGGTCAGAATGCCAAGACCTTGCCAGACCAATGAGCCTATTCATGGATTCAGATCTGAACAGAAAGGGAAGCCTAAGAACATTTGATGCTGAAAAGAGAATGAGACATTTTAGTATACGATGCAAATGAAGCATTGACCCCCAACTGGGTTTCTGTTGAGCATTTAGTGATTGCTCATCAATCCGTTAGTAGCGGAAAAGCTCAAGGTTTCTGAAATTAATAAACAGAAAATACATGAAAGTCAATTAAATGACTGCATTCTGATTCTGCTACTTTGGTGGCTTCTGCAATCCTTTCTTTCCCTCTCGAGCACTGAGTGACAACCATGAAATCTCAGCGATGCCAGTGTCACTTGCATTTAGTTGAGCAGTTCTGAGAAGATGTGTATGAAGTTCTGCCAATGTGTTCTGCTGTGGTCTTTGTGCCTTGAGGTCGACATGGAAATGATGGATGAGAAAGACGAAGTAAGAAGCACTGTTACAGTGTAACACTTACAGTGTGTGAAGCACCTCAGGGTTGGTACTTTCTCTATGGTTGGGAATATGTGTCTTAGACAAGTCATCACTTTCTTTTGTAATTTGTAATATGGTTATGAAAGCATTTCAGATGGAATGGGACTTGGCTTAAAAAGCTTTTTTAAAAGCATAGTGATGGACAAGACTTGGTTTATAACTAACTTTTCTTTTTGCAGGCTTATAATTGTACTGTGGAGGAAAATGTGGCAGTTGGTTTCAAATGGTTGGTTTCGCTTAGCCCTGTCTGAAACACATCATTTTCTTTGTTACAGGACATTGCTGACAGAGTACTTCATCTTCTAAAATTTTACTTTAGACAGTATTAAATCTTTTGACCTGACCGAGGGACAGAATTTGAGAAGACATGAGCAATCCTATTTCCTTTTACATTCTTCTTTGACTTCCTTTTACCAGTTAAGCTGACAAAACAAGAGATGTGCTTCCTTTAAACCACATGTACCTGTGTGATCTTGCATAAATCATAGACAAGCCCATTCAGAAAGATTTGTGAGGAGGGAAATGAAACAACCTTTTTGAGCTGACTCCATCTGTGCCCCCGTATCTACTGACATTTTTCTGTCTAAGTTATAGTATTGGCCAGAGAAACAGCTTGATTGCTTATGAGATTGGGCCATTTTTGCTTCCTCAACCACTGTGAAAATGAAAAGATACCTGAGACACCATTCAGGGTTTCTCAAATGCCACTTACACATTTATATGTTCTATAAATTAAATTAATATTAATTAATTTGCACTTTATCAACATAAAACTGCACTATATATCAGTTATGCATTCATTATTAGCGATTATTAGTGTCTTGCCTGAGCTCTTGTAATCGCATAGTCTAAAAGGATGCTAAAGGGATAGTTCTCTCAAAAATGAAAATTCTGTCATCATTTACTCATCCTCAAGTTGTTCCAAGCCTATATGGGTTTCAATCTGTTGACACTAGCCATTGAATTTCATAGTATGGAAAAAAAGGGCTACCGTCAACAAAATGGATCCCATATTTTCCTTCAAGAGCTTTAAAGACAGCAAAACCCATCATAAGGGGAAAGACTTGAGGCAATTGATATTGATATCGATTGGCAGTTTCAGGACTATCGCTTTAATTCATGGATATTGGAATTGAGCGTGACCTAATTGTTTTTGTTGGAACATATATCAAAATTCTAAAAGCTGAAAGGGTAACTCTTTATAGGGACCAATTCTCACCATTTGCTTATCAGCATGCCTATTATTAACATTTTGGATGTTTGGAAGTTCTTATAAAGCACATATTCTGCATGCCCATATTCTTCATCCCTAATCCTAACCAATATCTAAACTTAACTACTACCTCACTAACTATTATTAAGAATCTAATTAGGAGTATATTAAAGGGATAGTTCACCCCCAAAATTCTGTCATTAATTACTTACCCTCATGTCCATAAGACCTTCATACTGTACATCTTTGGAACACAAATTAAGATATTTTTAATGAAATCTGAGAGCTCTCTGACACTCCATAAGCCCCTTTCACACTGCACGTCGGACCCGACAAATTGCCGGAACATTGCCTTTTACCACTTTTACCGGCTGTTTTGAAGGAAGATCACCGTTCGCGACAAAAAAATATGTGCAAACTGTAATGAAGCAGAGATCCGTTAGTTCCTCACTTTCTGTGCTGACGCCAAGATCGTTCGCTTTCTTCAGTGAAAGTATAAGGTGCCTAACGTTTTTCGACTCATACATTACACGTCACGCGCTGATGTCACGTGTCATTACGGGACCTTTACGGGTTGTGTGTGAAAGCACGCACATATCCCGGGTAATCACTGGCAGTGTGAAAGTGCAAAATCTAGCGACCCGGGAACAATTGCCGGGACACTTTACCCATGTATTTGCTGGAATCGCAGTGTGAAAGGGGCTATAGTGATATCTTCACAATCAACGCACAGAAATGTAGCAAGGATGAGAACATAATTTTTATATAATTGATAGATAATTTATTCTAAACACTGCTTTAGCAAATCATAATTTAGAAGAAATATAATATAATTATTATGTTAATTATTTGTGTATATTTCAAGGGAAAAATGGAAAGCAAAAAATGCTGAGTTTGAGTCAGCACTACTGTCTGAAAACTGTCTTTGTCAGTCAAACATGATTGACAGGAAAGCTTAACAAGGTCCCCAGCTCGAGTTTCAGCGTCAAATCCAAGTGTCTGACTAGCCAACTTATTCTCATGAATCCAAGTCTGATATTGTAATGCTATTCAAACTCTGTCTTGAGGCTTAAAAAACCTTGATTTGTTCACACGTGTATGTATTCAAGGTTATGACTTACTGTTAGTCACCTTTTGATTCATAGGCTTATGTTGGACATTCGTGAATGCTTCATTAATATTAAACTTGTTTTAGACCCCTAGCTGCAAAATGTGCTGTGTAAGACTGCTAGGAGAGTATTGAACACCTCATTAGCTGAGGTTAAAGGGTCACTGAACTGCATTGTAAGGGAATCGATAATGCCCAAAAGACTTGTAATTTTTTTTTTTTTACTATTAAATGAACATTGGCAGATAGGAAATTTTTGTATACGACTGAAGCAAGAATTGGGCCTGTGGGACTACTCAACATATAGCCTCAGATTCTCAAGCATTGCTACTGATGCTTACTATCAAGAAAATGTAACCTTGTATTTTTTATTTTTTAACAGACACTTATTTACACTTCACATTTGTGACACTGACAGTCAGGACTGAAATTTCTTCAAATAACTTCTTAGAGTATTACACCATCTCAGTCTAGCAATCACTTTTCCATCGATTTCTGAAAGGTTTAGTCAAACCTATTTTCTTCATCACCAAAGGAGTTTAGATGTGCAACAATTACATTCAATTACCCCATTTTCAAGTAAAGAAGATATACTGATTAGCTGAAAACTACCTTCATAATACCATTTGACAAATCAATTTTGGGCTGTGCTTTTTTTTCATTTGGATACTAATTTAAAGTTGTTTTCTCTCCACACTCTGGCAGAAGCAGCTCACGGGGTTGTGTGTTGGTTATGGCTCTGAGTGACCTTAGGCTATGTCAGAGATGGTGGCAGGTGAAGCCCATGAGGCTAGCTGTTTATTTCCTCCCGGCATTTACAAATGTGACATGTTGATGTGATAACTGAAAGGAGGTGAGACTTTTTGAAGGGAACCTCTGCGGTGACTCTCCATGTAGCAGCTAATTTAATTTATAAATCTCTGCCGTAATTAGAACATTGAAGACATTATGTCTTGTGGATCGATGTTGAGGTCTCTCCGCAGTTCTTGACTGCCATTCTGACTTATGCCCATGCTCCATGTGCATGTTCTGCATTTGAACAATTAGCAATTGTGTTGGATGGAAACAACTGGGCCCAAAGGGAGTCAACCTGATGCAATGTTCTGGTTCTTCATTTAAAAAATACACAAGAAATGCATGTATATACACACTTAAGTGTAGTATCTGAGCAACTTTGCACTTTATCACACTGACGGGAAATGAAAACAACAAAACAATAAAACTCATATTCTCCAGCTATTTGAGACTCAATTAAACATAAACGCATTGCTTGCTTGTGACATTTTGCACGTAGGGAACTCTGCAATTTGCTGTCAGACTTTTCATAGGCAGTCAGCTATTAACACTTTCCGTATATTAATGATTGAATGCTTCTTTGAGCTACAAACCCCAGGTCTTTATAGGTTGTGACGAGTCAGCTGCCTCCTTCCTGATTATCATCGGCATCCCACCGGACCCGCGATCCGAAGGAGAACCGCACCGGTTTACACGGCCTTCGGGCCAGGATGCTGGGCCGTCCATCCGGTGCAAGCGCCGCAGCCAACGAGAAACTGCGGTCAAGCCAGCCGCTCTTTGAAAATACAGGGTCAAGCCAGCAGGAATTGTTTTTTTTTTTTTTTTTTTCGTGTAATCATGCACTCACGGTCAGCCCTGTAGCTGGGGTTTGCGGGGCCCCGGTGGAGGTTGTACCAGTGGGCCATCTTTGAAATTGTTAAACTTGTATGTTCGTTCTATTTATTTGTGCTATTTACAATGTTTAAACTTGTTAAAGTTTGTAGGTGTCAAAGCACAGAAACCGAATAATCAAATAGCACCGCATAGTCTTCAGGGTAAAATAAAATATAAATTATATAAATTAAAATATATTCTGATACCTTCAACATTGCTAAGAACATGGTAATAAAATAGAACAAGAATTCAGAGTTAAAATGTCAGAACAAATTCATTGTGATAATGTCAGAAAACTTTAATAAAAAGTTGTGTAATTGATTACAATCAAACAAAACGTCTTCTCAAAACTGTTAGTATGACAATATTTACACAACTATCAATACTAAGCAATGTTTAATTTTGTTCAGTCTTTGGTTAATTGGCAATTAAAGAAAAACACTTAAGCAAAACATGGTCAGGTCGAAATGTCTGAATCATTTTTGGACCCAAATAGTTTTGAACAATTTCACTGGTAGTCCACACTATGAAGAATTATTGGGTATAATATTTTACAGTTTGCTTTTTTTTTTTTTTGCTGTACTCACTTACATAAATTAACTAATACATTTTTTTTTTTTAATTAGGCACGGTCACTTTAAGAGACAAGGCATCCATTATAATGATACAGATCCGTTTTCTTTCTCCACTGTTTACTTTCACTTAAGACATAACCGACAGATTTTTAGAACATACTTTCCAAGACCGGTACTGTGTCCCATATTCCATATAGGTTAGCTCATTCTTTCAAATCATGTGTATTCAGAGTGACGCTGACTATTATACATTTTCAAGGCATTTTACTGTATAGTTTTGGAAAAAAACTAAAGGCAAAATCACCCAAAACATCAATCTCCATTGTTGCACTTGCACTTTTCCCCATTTTCCAACATTCATAAAAAGGGTTCCTTTATAGGTTAGCTCATTCTTTCAAATCATATGTTTTCAGAGTGACCTTGACTATCACTGTCTTCATTTACAAGTCAGTTTCGGAGAAAAATAAATGCAAATTCACCCCAAGCATCTGAGTGCATCACTTTGACATCACGTCCCATTTTCAAACACTCATAAAAATCTTTCACAGGTTTGATTGTTTTTTTTTTGATTGATTCCTGTTTACAGTCATCCTGACTATTACATGATTATTATTATTATTACGATTAACATTTACATTTACATTTAGTCATATTGCAGATGCTTTTATCCCAAAGCGACTTATAACAGCGGGATACATAAAGTGATTCTACTTAAAGAGTCAAACAGACACAGGAAGTGCTTGTAATACCAAGTTTCAGACATTGTTCAAATAAGTACAAGCTAGAAAAAGAAGGAATAAATAAAGAGAGGTGTTTTTTTTTTAAGATGAAGCCAAGTAGTTTTGAAAGAGATGAGTTTTCATCTGTTGCTTGAAAAGTGCCAGAGATTCAGCATTTCTGATAGGGGTGGGAAGATTTTTTTTTTTTTTTTTTTTTTTTATGGTTTTGAATAAAATTGATGGCAAAATCATTTTTTAAAAAAGTGCACCCATAAAAATATTTTATTTGTACCTTTTGCTCATTCTTTCAATTGATTACTGTTCACAGTGATCCTATATTACTGTGGTAATTTTCAAATATTTTTTCTGTAAAGTTTGGGAGAAAATTAATGGCAAATTCACCCCAAGTATCTATGTGCACCTTTGCTCCCATTTTCAAAAACTCATAAAAAATTTTTTTTTTCTTTGCTCATTTTTTTCATTGATTCCTGTTCGCAGTGACCACGACTATTACTGTATTAATTTTCATGTCATTATACTTTACAGTTTCGAATAAACGCAAACTCACTTCAAAAATGTTTTTATAGATTGTGTTGTTGCACTCATATTCCATTTTCCAACATAAAGTGTCAGTTTTTGAAGGAATTATTGTGCAAATGTAACATGCTTATTACCATATGAAACTGACTCTTATTTCGTAAATAGTATTGGTCAAAATTGCTAAGAAATATCCTCCTGACGTCATACACTCAACCTTTTCTTACATTTTAATTATTAGTGTCTCATTTAATTAAGTTAAAATGTTCATTTTAACCTTAGGAACTGATTATGTTAATCACCTCTTTAAGCAGTACTTAGTTGTGTCCATGGTTTATAATTTTTAGTAAAATTTCTTATGTATTTGCTTTTATAGCCCTGAGGTTGTTGAATTTGTTTATGGTTATTATGCCTGCAAAGCTATTATTTGTTTTGCTGTGTTGGTTTACCATAACTATAAGTCTATTGAATAGGTCTGCTTAGCTGCAATTTTTTGTTTCAGAAAACAACTGTGTACATCTTAAGAATTAATAGCACTTTGGGCATACTCTTGCATATCCCATCAGACTGCACAACAGTGCCTACTGGGCCTTCAACACCTGTGAACATTTAGTGACTGTCTTCTGCACACCGATGCATACACCTAAAATCATCTTCTCATATAAGGCTTTTGTTTAATTGCATAAAAAATAACATATTTGCATTTGTATCTGTGAAAAGCCATAACACAGGTAACATAATTCCTATCACATCTTATTTCTTTATTTCAGTCTTAATAAAACTCATTTAAATTCCATTAGGTTGCATTGCAGTCGATCAATCAATAACCTACTGTTATTTCAAAGTGTCATTGAGTATTGAAAGGTGCCTAATAAATTTTCTTATTATTATTATTAAATTATTATAGGAGTAAGCGGCAGCAGAGGCTGTGGAAGAATGACTCCAAGGAGTTCTGCAGAGGCATGAGGACTATAATTGGTTACAAGCTTTCTGTACAATAAAAACAACAACAAATAAAATAATGGAAAAGAAACCTCAACATTTTTCCCATCAAAACATGAACATGACTGTTTTCTACCATTCACACTGAAACAATGATAGACTAATATTAATAATAGCAAATAATGTTTGTTATATAATACTTACTTTGTGTTTTTAATCTCAAAAGATAAGCTATATGTATCAAACATAGACAGTAAAAGAGATGGACACAGCGACCCCATTGGTTTCAACCGAGACAAATTAAGTCAATTAGAAGCAAGCACTTCCTGGGGGTCGAGTGTGCTGCGCAGACTCAAACTGAGCTTGATGACGTATATGTCACGTGAGCAACCTGTAAGTCTTCTAATCGCAGTGCCAAGAGAGATCTGTATCAACCACTGAATATTCCAAGGCGAGAAAGCAAGGCGTGAACAAGTTTTGGTAAGTATTCAGATTAATTATCTCCCTTGACTTTATGCTTCCACGTCCCCCCGATAGCCTCATAGACAGTAAAAGATTCTCTGTGAGCTTCTCCTCCTGTCCATATGGTAATTTCTCTACTGTGCGACAGAGAGTCGCTGGTTATGACGCACTTATTAGCCTAGTTTTTACAAAAACTGCTTCTACAGGACCATTATGTAAGATAGAAGGTAATGGAGCCTTTTATTCATTTTCGTGTTTCTTTAGAAATAATTAATGGACAAATGGAGTCTTTAAACAGCTCAGATGTAAAGTTATTCGCTGTCAAAGTGACACCAAAATGAATGGGAGTCAATGGGATGCTAACAGCAGGTGGGGGTCCGCTAGCCAATGGCGGCGCCCAGTGGTGCTTTAAAAAAATGAAACCCTGCCCCCCTGGTTTCAAAATAGGGCATTTAACAGGATGCAAGAGTTAAATTAGTTTAGCCAGGTCTTATTTTAAGTGTCATCAAACAGAACTTTCCTGACCTCTTTTTTGTGCTCTTAATTAGTTATTATTATTTGAATTAATACATTAATACTAGTCAGGGTGACTGTGAACAGGAATCAATTGAAAGAATGAGCAAACCTACAGTCATTGGCAAAATTATTGGCACCCTTGGTAAATATGATCAAAGAAGGCTGTGAAAATTAATCTGCATTGTCAATCCTTTTGATCTTTTATTTAACAAAATCACAAAAATCTAACCTTTCATTGAATAAGAAGAATTTAAAATGGGGAGAATTATCATTATGAAATAAATGTTTTTCTCAAATACACATTGGACACAATTACTGGCATACCTAGAAATTCTTATGAGTAAAATATCTCTGAAGTATATTCCCATTCATATTCACAATTTTAAACACTCCAGAGTGATTATTAATATGAAATTATCCAGCCATGGCTTCTTGTTTCACAGAAATATAAATACGAGGGAAAACAAAGCCCAAATCCCCTTACTCATTCATTACAATGAGAAAAATCTAAGAATATATTTCTGATGTGCAGCAAAAGATTATTGAGCTTCACAAATGAGTGAAATGGCTTTAAGAAAAGAGCTAGAGCAGTGAAAATTCCTATTTCCACCATCAGGGGAATAATTAAGAATTTCCAATAAACAGAAAACTTTACGAAACTGCCTGGAAAAGGATGTGTGTCTATATCGTCCTAATGCACGGTGAGGAGGAGAGTTTGAGTAGCTAAAGACTTTCCAGGGACCACAACTGGAGAAGTGCAGAAAACATGTTGTTTGGGAGGGTTTCAAGAAAAATTCTCCTCGCTCATCCAAAAACAAACTCCAGCATATTTAGTTATCAGACACGACTGGAACTTCAAATGGAACTGGCTGGTCAGATGAAATTAAAAAATGAGCTTTTTAGCAGCAAACACTCATGATGGGTTTGGTGAACACAGGGATAAAAAGTACCCCATGTGTACGATGAAATATACTGCTGTATTTTTGATGTTGTGGGCCTATATTTCTGCTGGAGGTCCTGGACGTCTTGTTTAGATACATGGCATTATGGATTCTACCAAATACCAACATATAAAAAAAGTGACTGACTCAAACACAGACTTGAAAAAATAGGTCAGTGAGCACAAAACCAAGCTTTTGCTTTGGATACTCCAGTCGTCTGACCTGAAACCTACAGAAAATGAGTGGGGTGAACTGAAGAGAAGAAGCACCAACATGGAGCTGGGAATCTAAAGGGTCTCTAGAGATTCTGGATGAAGGAATATATATATATATATATATATATATATATATATATATACACATACATATACACAAACGTGAAATAAAAATCAATGAATGAAAATCATTAACATTTATAAACATTAATAAACGATTCATAATAATGTACAATACAAACTTTTATGTTCAAAAATAAATTATTTAAAAACAAAACAAAAAAAAATTAGTTAAAATAAGCAAAAGTATAAAGGAAACGTGTGTTACAGCTTCTTACATGCATTTTGACTGCTCTCAGCACCCGTACCGTAAGTGCACGATTACACGCGCAAGTCAAGAAAAATAAAAATAAGTGCAGCGGGCTGGCTTGGCCCTGTATTTTCAAATCGCGAATGAGAGAGAGAGAGAGAGAGAGAGCGCAAGCATGCAAGAGCTAGGCAGGAAATCTAAGAAACAATATTATTTTCTAGCCAGTTCTAGTAGAGACATTAGCCTACACAAAAGATTAGGCCAAACTCATTTTATCAACAGTCACATGACAGGAAGTATATGCCGCACAGTCATTTTAGCAACGGTCACAAGACAGGAAGCATGTTGCGTAATGGTCTGCAAATGAAACAAACAGATCAGCATTGGTTTGAGTGTTCATCACGGCTTTTCTGTGAAACAATACTTTAAAAAGCAGTAGTAACGAATGCTGTTGAGTCGTACAGGAATGTTCAGCCTTTGTGGATTTTGCCCTTTGTTTATCAAAGTTCATTTATTACTCTGTGTGTGTGTATCATTCAGTCCTCTCATTTTGCAGACATTCTGAGTATTTTGCTTCCTTCAGCTCTCACTGGATTCATCTTAACGGTAGGATTTTTTAAATTCTAAAGAATTTTCTTTATTGTTTGTTGTATATTTGGGACACTTTTACCATTCAAATGGCTGTGAAAATGTCCCAGTTAAGCTGAATATAATATTTTGTTGTATAGACCCCTTAAAAGTTTGTAAACATTGGAACGTCTCCGGGTGGGCGGGGCTTAGCTTGAGTCAAAAAGAGGCGCGGACGCAATGTTGACAAGCGTCACTGCCTCTGCGGGACCGTGAGAGCTATTTTTGTAAATTAACTCTCGCGGATGGAAGCAGGCTACCTGACCCGTATGCCATAAGGCCATATGAATTACTTTTTTTGTCAATGCTTATTTTTTAATGTAACCTATCGCTGGGCTAAATATGATTAGCAATGTGTATTATTTTAAGAGACCATTCAAAGGATGGCACACACATCTATCGCTGTATGTTTGTTTAACATTTAAACTAACGTTAGCTAGTGCGCTGAAGGTTGGCGACTTTTCACCTATAAAACAGAAACTTGCTGATTTACTAGATAAAACCAACACACCAATTCATATGCATATATTATTTGACCTGATATGAAGGGCGCACTGCAAACACGAGCATTATTTATGATCATCTCAGTCCAGTCTTAACGCTGTGTTGCATTCAACCACAATTGTCTTCTTGATTTATGTGAAGGAATGTCTGCCGGGATCCGGTAAAACTTTAGTTTTGAAACAAAAGTGCTGTTCCTTCTACTCTGGCAGCCAAAAACACAACAAGAACCTCAAACTTTTAGCGCACCTGCTAGGAGTTCTGCCTTTTTAAAAAAAAAAAAAATTATATAAAGCTTTATTAAATTCTTACAAAATACAGACAGCAAATTTAAGAACAAAATACAGATATAACATATAGCGAGAACAAAGCAAAACAGAAAAAGAAGAAGAAAAAAAAAATACGAGAGTATTTCATTTAAACAGTTTTAGGGATTTACAGATGTCAATAGTCCTTAGAGCCTTTGTGTTTTTTTGACAGTGATGTAGGCGATTAAGGGGTCTATATTTGGGACACTTTTACCATTCAAATGACTGAAACTGTCCCAGTTAAGATGAATTTAACCTGCTATGTCTCAAAACGGAGCTTGAAACTAAATTACCTGCATGGAAAATGTGTATTAAAAATATAAGTGCTGTCAAACGAGTAATCGCATCCAAAATAAATGTTTTTGTTTACATAATATGAGTTGGTACGGTTTATTTATGTATATATAAAAACACATGAATGTATACATTTAAAAAAAAAAAAAGTTATGTTTATATATTAAATTATATAGTATTACATACATTTTCTAAATATCTACTGTATGTGTGTGTATTTATTTATATACAGAAAACACAGTACATACTCATTATGTAAACAAAGTTTTATTTTTGTATGCGAGTAATCGTGATGAATTGTTTGACAGCACTTATATACAAATATCCCCTTAAATATTTCACTTTGTTATGTTGCAGCATTTGCTAAAATAACTTAAGTTAATTTTTTTCTCCCATTAATGTACACACAGCACCCCATATTGACAGAAAAAACAATTGTTGGCATTTTTTTGCACATTAAAAAAACAACAACCAAAAAAACCCCACATGGGCCTAAGTATTCAGACCCTTTGCTCAATGTTTAGTAGAAGCACCCCTTTGATCTAATACAGCCATGAGTCTTTTTGGGAAAGATGCAACAAGTTTTCCACACCTGGATTTGGGGATCCTCTGCCATTCCTCCTTGCTGATCCACTCCAGTTCTGTCAGGTTGAATGGTAAACGTTCGTGGACAGCCATTTTCACGTCTCTCCAGAGATGCTCAATTGGGTTTAAGTCAGGGCTCTGGCTGGGCCATTCAAGAACAGTCACAGAGTTATTGTGAAGCCACTCCTTCATTATTTTATCTGTGTGCTTAGGGTCATTGTCTTGTTGGAAGGTGAACCTTCTGCCCAGTCTGAGGTCCTGAGCACTCTGGAGATGTTTTTTTCGTCCAGGATATCCCTGTACTTGGCCACATTCATCTTTCACTTGATTGCAACCAGTCGTCCTGTTCCTGCAGCTGAAAAACACCCCCACAGCATGATGCTGCCACCACCATGCTTCACTGTTGGGACTGTATGGACATGTGATGAGCAGTGACTGGTTTTCTCCACACATACCGCTTAGAGTTAAGGCCAAAAAGTTCCATCTTGGTCTCATCAGACCAGAGCATCTTATTTCTTACCATCTTGGAGTCCTTCAGGTGTTTTTTCATGTGTCTTGCACTGAAGAGAGGCTTCCATCTACTCTGCTATAAAGCCCAAACTGGTGGAGGGCTGCAGTGATGGTTGACTACTTGACTTTCTACAACTTTCTCCCCTCTCCCAACTGCATCTCTGGAGCTCAGCCACAGTGATCTTTGGGTTCTTCTTTACCTCTCTCACCAAGGCTCTTCTCTAGGACGGCCAGCTCTAGGAAGGGTTCTGGTCATCCCAAACATCTTCCATTTAAGGATTATGAAAGCCATTGTGCTCTTATAAACCTTATTTTTTTGTAACCTTGGCCAGATCTGTGCCTTGCCACAATTCTGTCTCTGAGCTCTTCGGGCAGTTCCTTTGACCTCATGATTCTCATTTGCTCTGACATGCACTGCGAGCTGTAAGGTCTTATATAGACAGGTGTGTGTAATCAAACACAGCTGGACTCAAATGAAGGTATATAACCATCTCAAGGAGGATCAGAAGAAATGGACAGCACCTGAGTTAAATATATGAGTGTCACAGCAAAGGGTCTGAATACTTAGGACCATGTGATATTTTCAGTTTTTCTTTTTTAATAAATCTGCAAAAATGTCAACAATTGTGTTTTTCTGTCAGTATGGGGTGCTATGTGTACATTAATAAGGAAAATATTAACTTAAATGATTTTAGCAAATGGCTGCAATATAACAGAGTGAAAAATTGAAGGGGGTCTCAATACTTTCTGTACCCATTATACCCATTACCCACTATATATATTTGTTAATTCTCTTTAACTGTTATTCAGATGACAAAAGTACAAATAAAAGATTTCCAAAGTTTTCACTGGCCAACATAAATGTATTTTGTAAACATGAAAAAATTATGTTTTTGACTACTGCAACACATTCCAGTTGGATAAGAGGCAAAAAATAAAGTTGAAAAGGTTATAGTGCATTCTGTTTTGTAACAATTCACAGTAAGCAGGTGAACTGGTAATACCGTATTTTCCGCACTATAAGGTGCACTTAAAAGCCTTTAATTTTCTAAAAAAACGACAGTGCGCCTTATAATCCGGAACACCTTATATATGGATCAAGGCGCTCTGTCAAAATGTTGACATTCCCTTTAGCACAGCTGCATGTGGATGCATAACGCAAGCCCAGTCAAACGTTTGACTGCAGTATCTTCTATTCTATGTGCTTTATAATCCGGTGCACCCTATATATGAAAACAGTTCTAAAATAGGCCATTCATTGAAGGTGTGCCTTAAAATAAAATGCAAGCAAAGTTGGATCATGTCTCATAATTTTAGACCAAACTGTCATTTACCACAGTCTGCTGCTCCATCAAGAAATGCAACTTGAATATCTGTTAATAGTAGAAAGCTATCAGTTATATGCAGCTGCCGGTTTCTCTGGGCAAGAGCTCATCTCAGATAGTAAAAAAAAATATATGGAAAAATGACTGGCATATGTGCAAAGGTACCATTGACATGGAGTCATATATTGGGATTGTACAGAGATACTGCCATCAAGATGATGTCTTTCATGGGAAGTCCATGGTAATTAGATCAAGACAATGCCAGCTCTCATTCTGCATGTGCTACAAAAGCATGGTCTCGTAGAGCCATAGTGAATGTGTTAGAATGGCCTACATGCCATCAAGATCTGTCTCCTATTGAAAATGTATGACCAGTCATGAAAAGGATAGTCAGACAACGACGATCACAGACTGCTGAGCTTCTGAAATCTTGTATGAAGTGAGACTGGACAAAAATTTTGCTTTAACAATTAGTATCCTCAATTCCCAAACAAAGAAACATTAATTAAAAGGAAGACTGATGTGACACAGTGTTAAACGTGCCTCTTTCCCAACTTTTTTGGAGTATGTTGCAGCTATCAAAATCTAAATTTGTTCTTTAGAAATCTTTTCTTTGTATTTTTTTCAATTAAATAAAAGTTAAAAGTAATGAACAAATCAGAGATTCTTGATTGCATTTTACAAACTGTCCCAACTTCTCTGAAATTGGATTGTGTCTGTGTGTGTGTATTTGTATGTGTGTGTATATACAAATTATTTGTAATATATACAAAAAGCCCAAACATTAACTGATATAGATTTTTTTAATAACATTTTCAATACATTTTATTTACTAAAATATCTAAATTTACATGTTTATTTAGATGTACAGTTAATTAAAGAATTTCATTAATCTGACATGTATTTTAAAGATTTAAAAATATTACCTTGCTCCTTTAAATATATTATGGCATTTGAAAGATTACATGTGATAATAACAATAATAATAAAAAAAATCCTTGACCTTGAGACACACTATTCAACATACTTTAACATGCTTGTAAGTACTTAAATTTGATTTTCATATACTGTATAGCCATGTAAAATGACTATCCATTTTATGTTAAAACTTTGTACATTGCTGCTTGTAGGGATATAATGGACCTGAAAGAGTACTTGAACAAGATTGGGTTTACTGGCCAATATGACAAAGCCGACCTGGACAATTTGTTCACCATCCACAAGCTGCATGTTATGAATATTCCATTTGAGAACCTCAGCATCCATTCTGGCGAGAAGAACACTTTGGACCTGCAAATCATCTATGATAAAATAGTCAAGAGCAATCGGGGAGGCTGGTGTTGTGAAAACAACCACTTGTTCTCATGGGTCCTGAAGGAGATGGGTTACAAATTCACTACACTAGGCTCCAAAGTGTTCACCTTGGACTCTCATCTCATCAATCTGGTGGAGATTGATGGGAAGCAGTATATTGCAGATGTGAGCTTTGGAGTGTCGGGCCAAATCTGGCATCCCTTAGAGTTGATCTCAGGTAAAGACCAGCCACAGCCTCCAGGTGTATTCCGCCTCATAAATAATGGAATGCAGTGGGTTTTGGAGAAGACCAGCAGGAAGAAATTGATCCAAGATAAGGCCTTTGATAATTCCAGCCTCATTGATAAACGGCTCACCAAAACATTATACTCCTTCACATTAACACCCCGTGATGTAGATCATTTCCAAAAGATGTCCGATTGCCTGCAGATTAGTGCAGATTCTCTGTTCATGCTCAAATCCATTTGCTCCCTTCAGACAGCCACAGGCTTCAGAGCCCTAATTGGTTGGACGTACAGCGAGGTCACATTTAAAGAGGACTCAGACTTGGTGGACATGAAAGAAATCCCAGACTGTGAGATAGAGGCTTTACTAAAGGACAAGTTTAACGTGGTGTTAGTTAATAAATTCACACCCAAAAACAACAATGCTAATTATTGCATTTAGTACTCAGCTCATCTAATGTTAGTAATCATTGTGTTTTTCTTGAATATTGAGATACAAATTGTGCTCTCTGAACGCTCTACTTCTTTGTATTTAATTATTTTGTTAATGCTCTCTATATATATTTAATATTTTTTATATATATATTTTTGTTAATTTGGCTGTGAAACCATGTCTCCATTTTAAGTTTACAAATGTCATAGGACAATGTGGAAAAATAATTTTCCATTGTATTTGCTTGACATAACAATACTTTTTGAATTTGTACTTGTCAGCTGAAGTCAGACTACTCTAAGAAGGACGCTGTAGGATTGATTATCCTTGAACAGTCCATTTAATTAAAAGAACACAACACCACATTCCACAGTTCAGAACAATTCCCCATTGAACCATTAGTACATCATAAAACACAGTCATGGTGCCAAGATGGCTAAAGGAGATGTCAACCCCTCCTTTCCCTTCTGTGCCTGTCTAATCTTATACCAGCGACGTCAGGACAGCAGGAAAAGATTTCTCTTTGTTCCCCAAACTTAAGACCAAATGGCCAGCAACCCTGTGGTTACCCCAATGCATAAATCCTCAGCATTATCAGGAAAGGAAGGATGCTAAGGCATTCCCTTGGCCCAGGATCACCAAAAACCTTAAACCAGGGAACACCTCCTTGCTGCAGCTGTAAATTCCAGAGACTTTGTCTCCCAAAAACCAACATTAAAATTTAACCCACATGTGGTTTAATACAAAAAACGATCTGAAAATTGCTTCCAATAAGCAAAATTGATTGTTTTGTTTTTTACCTCACACATTTTTTAAGTATCATGTATGTTTTATATAACCTGTGGAATCATTTCTGTGTTTATCTTTCATTACAGCCTATTCGTAGGGTTTTCTAAGTTATAGGAACTAATCACCAGAAGTTGCCTCATACATGTGTATTCTCTGTATTATGCATGCTTTATATTTGTCAAGTAATTTTGTGTGTTAAACACTTATCACTGCTAAATCCTTATTTACTTCCACCTCAACTATGGGAAGTATATGTATTTTGGTACCCACTTGATGGGTAAATGATTTCTAGAATTTTGATATAAAGTAGATGTGTGTAGGATGCACCATATTTAAACTATTTAGTTTGCTTATTAAAGCGTTTAATCTAAACTCTCAGAAGTTTGGACATACGCGATCACGTGGACATTACGCTAATTACAGGCGGGGTGTAGGCCCGCCCAAGACAAAATCTGATTGGCTGTCGTACTAAGAAGGACGGGTCAGATGGACACACTTATAGCCCAATGACAGGCTTTTTGCCTCCTGCTTTTTGCCTCACTTTTGCCCTGCTTGCAGTGACTTGGGCTCTTGCCAGTGTTTTGTGCTGACCTTTCCATCGTCCAGCGTGTTCCTCTTCAAACCACCAAGAGCTCACTCAAAACTAATCAACTCTTCTGTAAGATCCTTCGTTGAACTTCGTTAAAGAAAAACCCTCTCAGAGAAACTCTGTAGCATAGCAACCCGCAACCCTGGTAGTCTCGCGAACGAAGAGCCACAAGGCAAAGCCAACCAACCACTCATCATCGAGTGCTGTCCCGAAAGACAGTGTCATCAACCGACTGCCAATCAATCAGTGCCAGAGAATCCGTCTCCAGCAACTTCCAGCAACTTCCAGCAACGCGCCCACAGGAGCATTCAAACGCAAGTGCACAATATCTCCTAATTCTGGCTGAAACTGGTGCAAATCTTATTAAGAAAACGAACTAAGATTAAAGTGCTAGTAGATTGATTCTCTCAGGTTGCGGTCAAGAAATAGTGTCTAACGCTAGACACTTGGGACTCCCTTCACCCTCCGTTAATAACATCACTTGTCTCGGTCACTGTTTGAATGAATGTTTGTTTTCGTTAGTTTAGTTTGTGTGTATTAGAGTAGTTCAATAAAGCCTTGTTTGATTTTTACATACCAGTGTCTTGTGCTGTGTGCCTACAAGTTACTGCTGTTAACCTTTCCTGTTTCTGTTTCCTAACCGTGGTTGGGAGACACTTGGGAGATCCGGCTTCTCCTCCAGGGCCGGAAGTTCTCCTCCCGGGGTTAACTCCCTAAACTTCACGCTGCTTAGTGCGATGGTAGCATATAAAAACAAAGAGGCCATCTTGCCGAAGAGTTTAGGTGCTTTATTTTGCTGGCTGCACTGAAATACCCTGCACACAGCTAACTACCTGCACCGGTCACCGTATCCCTCTCACACACACTCATCCGCTGCTTCGCGGGGATCAGACAGGGGGAGGGGCGCGCCTCGGACACGGGCACTCACTCACTCTCATTCACACAAACACACTGAGCTGTCCTGCCCTCCTACCGCACCCCCACCATAGTCAAGTACCACATGGGAAGGAGTGGATGGAAGAGACCCAATCATGTGAGTGTTAGTAGCAGGTGGAGTGGATGGCCGGTCATCACTCGAGGCAGTAGAGTCTGCTGGGTGCCCGTCCACTGCTGGTGGCAGGATTTCAGAAGGTGTCCAGTTCTGGGATTGGGATCAAAGTAGTCCATGTGACATCAGATGGTCAGTTAGAATTTTTTTGAAGCATCGAAAATACATTTTGGTCCAAAAATAGCAAAAAATATAGCTTTATTCAGCATTGTCTTCTCTTCCGGGTCTTCTTGAACTACTGGTGATCCAAAAACCGATGCAACCGGTTCTTGACTCATGAATGAGTCAAACTTTGTTCTTTATCTGGCTTGGCTCTGTGTTCATCTTCAGTTCTCTCTTTCACAGCAATTCAGTGAGTGTACTGTTTGAGTAAATGAATTACTCCGCGATATTGGTTTGTTTTAACTCAGAGGGAGTGTCAGCCACATTAAAAAAGTTAACAGCTTAAGTCATTTGTGGATTTATGCTTAATGGAGATGCGAGCCTTTTCAAACGATTCAGTTCGATTTGGTGAACTGGTTCAAGAAGATCTGGTTACATTGAATGATTTGTTCGCGAGCCGGATATCACAAATTGCAGTGTTTTAAACTCTCTCACAACCGACACTGAAGAGAAGACAATGCTGAATAAAGTCGTAGTTTTTGCTATTTTTGGACCAAAATGTATTTTCAATGCTTCAAAAAATTCTAACTGACCCTCTGATGTCACGTGGACTATTTTGAAAATGTTTTTATAACCTTTCTAACCATGGACAGTATCCCGTGCACACACTTTCAATGGAGGGACTGAGAGCTCTCGGAATAAATCTAAAATATCTTAAACTGTGTTCCGGAGATGAACAGAGGTCTTATGTGTTTGGAAACGACATGAGGGTGAGTTGATAATTACAAAATTATCATTTTTGGGTGAACTATTCCTTTAAAGTGAAAAAGTTAATTTTCAGTAAAATGCCTTGAAAATGAATACAGTGATAGTCAGGTTCACTCTGAATACATTTGATTTGAAAGAATGAGCTAACATATAACGGAACATTTCTTATGTGTGTAGGAAAATGGGGAAGTGCAATTGCTAGGATGAATTTTTTTTTTGTTATATACACACACATAAACACACTTATTAAAGGGGTCATATGATGCAATAGAAATCAGTGGTTAAGTTATTTACAACACTGTTCCAGAATAGTTCAACTCAAATATTCAGATGTGTGCAGCACATTTTATGGAGGATTGTTTCCTGATCCTGGGAGAGAAGGCTACAATGCCGGCTGTTCTGACACAGAGTCTGTTAGTATGTTTGCATATGTAAAGGATTTGCCACTGGTGATTCAAACACGAGTTTTGAGCAGTGTAGAGCAGCGGGTTATCAATTCCAGTCCTCGCGCCCCCATTCTCTGCACACTTTGAATGTTTCTTTAATGGCTTCAAACGTTTGTTCTATTCGAACATAAGTGCCCTGTGAAGTGGACATCACAGGATACTGCACCATGATTCCACTTTAAAGCGTATATGTTACATTCAAAATGCACTGAAGTGTGCGAGACGTGAATTTAAATTGTATTTATTTACAGAGGTATATGATTTCAGTATGTGGAAAATAAAGATATATATATATATATATATATATATATATATATATATATATATATATATATATATATATATATATATATATATATAATTTAAAAAAAAAACTTAAACCGCATAAACACATTTCATTATACCAAATACAAAAAAATTAAAACAATAAATAATAATGTTCTTTAGTAACATCATATGACACCTTTAAATGAATGCAGGTGATGGTTAGCAGGAAACATATGATTAATGAACATGCAATTCCTCCAGATTTGTTTCATTAGCTTGAACATCTGCTAGGTAAAAAAGCTCCAATTCCCCTGCAGTTACAATAATGCCACTCAATCGTATTTAAGAGACTGTTAAACACAATTTAATGGTCATGGTGAAGCCTTCTTATATTGCTTTTCCTTGCATTTTATGCTCTTATTGAATTTTGAGCTTATTGAAGTTTGTAATTTACTTTACAACCATTTACCATTTTGCACTGCTATGTGCAGAGAGAACATGCAATGCATTTATAACACTCCTCAAATATTGTAATGATAACCATCAAATGTGGATCCCTTTCAGCTGCAGTTGCTCTGTAAACCAGTCTCATCGCCCCAGACGTATTTTACATTTCTCCCAAGGTTACAATATGTGCACAATAAATTGCATACTGAATTTCATTCAGCTCAGGGTTTAAGGAAATAAAACTCATTTATAATAGGACTGCAATGAAGATTGTAACTGACAGCTTAACCAGTGTTTTTTTTTTTTTATAACTGTATAATTTCATATAAAATACAAGGGGACAATAGCTTCTGCCCTTGTTTTTTTCTCTCTCCTGAACTACTGTGCATTGACCTGTTTACCCATTGATTCTATTCAGGAATCAGTTCAATTTGTCCTTGTCTGTACTTTAAGTCTACACCGTGAATCAATCGATCACTTTCTCTCCCAGTGGCACTAGTTAGACCAGTTGTCACACTGGCACTGCATCTGACTACAGAGTGTGTCGCGCTCGTGGCTGCGTTCAACAGCAGTAAAGAGACAGTCACGCGCATTTAAGAACTTAGAAGTGGTTTACTTGTCGATAGAGAAGACAACATAATTGTTCAGTCGGTGCATTTTGCATCGATTCTCATCAGATCGATCATTTATAAGTGACATGTTGCCGTTTTTCGCTTGAGCACAAGACTCTGTCGCGCGCGTTTGGAACAGTGTGCATCGTGAGCGGTCTCCAGTCCACTTGAGATATTTTACATCAGAAGATTTTTCTGGTCATTTTCGCCATGGCACCGCCACAGAACGGATCTAACCTGACGGGAAACTTTACAAATCAGTTTGTGCAGCCGCCGTGGCGCGTCGCGCTCTGGTCTGTGGCGTACAGCTCCATCCTGGCGATCGCGGTGTTCGGGAATCTGATCGTCATGTGGATCATTCTGGCTCATAAGCGGATGCGAACCGTCACCAATTACTTTCTGCTCAACCTGGCGTTTTCAGACGCATCGATGGCCGCCTTCAACACTTTGATTAATTTTGTTTATGCCACGCATGGTGACTGGTATTTTGGAGAAGCCTACTGTAAATTTCACAACTTTTTCCCCGTCACCTCCGTGTTTGCGAGCATTTACTCGATGAGCGCTATATCAGTCGACAGGTAGAGTACACGTGAAGATAACGTTTAATCACTGTGAGAACTTGATGGGTGTCGTGTTTAATGCATGCTCTCTTTCATTCACTGTCGGAAGTGTGATCAAATACACTAATTGCAACACATTTTGTTGTTGTTTGTTTTAACAAATGCAATCTATTTTTTACATTGGTAAATGAAGAAAATATTTTTCTCAAAAAAGTTAAAAAATTGAATCTAAATGTAGCATAACAGCGATTAAAAAATATATAAATATATATTTTTGTCCTTTTTTTTTAATAATTAAATTGAAAGTCCTTTCTTATTTGCTAATAAATAAGTAAATAAATAAATAAAACCACGAAATATTTTATGGAAATACTGATGATAAACAATAATAATTATTATTATAATAACAATAATGAATAAGAAATACATTAAATAATACACACTATAATTTGTAATTCAGAAATTGAAAACGTTTCATAGACGAGATATTCAGTGCTTTTTATATTTATTGCCAATTACAAAGCCAATTGTTATGCCCCCCCCCACTTCTCCCTTTTGTTTGTTCTAAAGAGTTCTATGTGTATTTCAAATAGTTTTACAGATTTAGTTAAGGCTGATTTAAGCCGTCATTTATGTGTTATTTGTGTGCTGATATTAGTTTGTTTGTTGTGCTCCATGTGCCTGTAATTTTTCTTAACTGGGAAAAGTGCCTCAGGCAATTTTTCCTACTCATAGCAGAATGCTTGACTGAAGTGAATTGCTGCGCAATGATTGTGGATCAGTGAGCTCTGCTAACATATTTACAGTACCTTCAGGGGGCATCTTGGCAGGTGCAGATGCACATTCATTCAATACATGGAAATAACACAGAGCAACTGGAACCATAAGCATCATGAATATAATTTATTGTATAATTCGTAGACTGAATTGAAAAGCTCAAAATTGAATTGAATCCATTTTGATGATAAATCAGTGGCATTCTTTAAAAATGTAAGGTTGGTAAGCAGTCAAGAATTTGTCACATTTAAGATGCATTCAGATTATTGATGATTATTGTTGAGTGGGTAGCTCGAGGAGATCACATGACATCTAAGTACTATTGTTCTATTCTTCTTTCTTTTTAATGTGCACCATACAATTAATTTAGCCTGACCATATTGAGTAGTGAAATGAATCCATACCAATCCAATAGTAAATTAATGGGCTCTCAATGAACAATGGACACAGTCGAGAGAGACAAATTGTTTGCATTTAGCACTAACAGAGAGCTAGTGCTTCTATGGCTATACATAGCATTAATTTATATTGATCCTTTTATTTATTTATTTATTTATTTTTTTATTTTTTTTTACCTCCAATCAGCTGTTTGAAATCAAATGATTTAAAAGAACAATTCAAACTAATGTGAATGAGTGCAACTGCTGGGAGATCTGTAGGATAGAAGCCGCAATAATGAATGCTGAATATTTCAGAGAGTCTCAGTGCTGTCCGAATCATGTTATTTTGCCAAAAGCACTGCTTTGGAACTTTTGAGGAAATTTGAATGTATCCTACAAGTTTTTTACCCTAACTATCCAGGTCTTTACGATGCATAATATGCTTGCACCTAGAAAAAAGGTAGGATACTGTCACCGAGATGGCACCCTTTCAAAAGGTATTTATATGCACTTTCAAGAAGAACCAATTAGAACCAATTAGTCATCCATAAGGTACAAAGATGTACCTTTTAGCTTTTGTACCTTGGCTTAGAGTACAGTGATAGATATGGAAAAGGATGATTAAAAAAAGATTTTTAAATGATTTTGAAAGTATAGCCTGCATTATTTAGCCAAAGTCAGTAAAAACAGTAAGATTTTGAAATATTATTATAATTTTAAAACAACAGTTTAATATTTTAATATATTTAAAAAATGTATATATATATATATATATATATATATATATATATATATATATATATATATATATATATATATATTCGGGATTCTTTGTTTAAAGTTTTTTTTAACAGAATTATTTTTTTTTGTAACATTCTAAATATCTTTACTTTCACTTTTGATCAATTTATTGCATCCTTTCTGAATGAATATACATTTTTTCATTGATGTTTTTGTACCCTGCTGATATTTCCTTATGTTTCATATATAGTAATTAGACAACTCAGATTTTAATCTCACAAACAAAATAAAGTGAAAATAATTGCATATTAAATGGGAATTTAGAACTTCAGCAGTAACCTTAACAGATAGGTACGATTAGTTTGCACGATTAGTTGCACAGTGTGTAAATGTCAGTATCTGGGTACTTACTTAGGAAAATTATTTGTGACGCTATCTATGGCCCTTGTATCATGAGTGGTATGTGTTCTGCAGTAAAGATGAGTTCTCAGAGTAATGCAATGCTTTACAATGAGTCCAAAAGCTAGAAACTGTAGCTGAGTCTTACAGACATCACTCTAATGTCAGAATCTATCCATGATTTTTCTGTGTCCTGTCAGTGGAACTCATGTCAGAAAGCGAGTTGTCACTTTGCACATGTGAAAATGATGGAAGCAGCATAACTTTTGATTAGGTTTAGAACTGATACCTAGCACATGGTCTGAAGCTTGGGTTTCTGTCACAGGTTGACTGACTTCTAGTAAAATGTCAGGTCAATCAGATACAACATAAGCTATTATTCATCCAACATAACAGAATATTTTCCATATATATAAGATTAAAATGCTTAAAAGATGAGTTGGCAATTGATGAGCTGAACTGCTTTGCATTTTAATCCTGATATAATATTAATTAATTCCAAAAAGTGGACTTGCTTTGAGGATGCAACTGTAGTAATTTACAAGGCTTTTATCAGCATTGTTTTATTACTGTAAAAGCAGAAGTACCATACATTCTATTAAAATATCCTATCATTAGCCAATCAACCTTTCATTTATGTTTTAAGATTAAATCCCAAGTTACCAATTAACTCCAAATCCATACTACTATAAAAACATGAGATAATTTATTGAAACTCGACTGCACAAATGCCTCGATTGACTTGACTTCGACATTAACATTAACTTTTTCCTTTTTCAAGGTCCCTAATTATTTCAGCCTGATATGAATAGTCCGTGCTGCACTTTCAGCTTGGGTTATTTTCTGATCCTGTAACAGTGTAATGCAAGCTTTTTTCAATAGATAATTGATACTCAAGGATGAAAAATGGAATATGGTCATAAAAATGGTCATAATTATTATCGTATTATGGCTTATTTTGTTCCAAAAACATTTACTACTAATATAGATTGGACCTTGGAAACAAACAAACAAACAAAATGTATGTTGTTTTTTGCAACCAGTATACATAAGCAACCAGGAGATAGTTACTGTTATTTCCTGTGCTCAAAATGTCACATAGTGCTCATGGCTCCAGGCTACATATTTCACAACCCACGTTTGCTGTTACTGTTGTTTTGCTGGTAGGCAGTCACTACTCTTATATACAGAGCTATTGTGACGTCTGCAGGAATTTGCAGTGGGTCAGTGTGCTTGCACTGCCGCATTTAGAGGAAAGTGTGAGATTTGTGCTGACACCACTTGGCCAGACAGTATTTTTTAGTAGGATAAATGTTTAATTTTACTGTTAGAGAGATGGCATTGCTAACAAAACCTCATTGTGTTGGTTTATGAAACTTTAATGAAACTGTTATGTGTAACATTTTTAAAGAATAGTGGAGGCCTTTAAGTTCAATGTCAGTTCAAACATTTTGTCATCAGTGGCATTACACTTCAATGCAATGTTATTTAGCTGAGTGGTTTTACATAAACAGAGGACAACTCTAAAATCTGCTGTATTTATGTATAGCCTAAAATGTCAGATCTGTATTTGTATTTATTGATTACTTTGATTTTCAATAAATTAAAGAACATTTTCTTTTTTTTTTTATTGAGATTTTTGGTAACCGCATGCATGCATTCATACATAATAAAATAATCTAACCAGAAAAAAATCAAATAAAGCCCAAATGGGATGTTTAAAACTATGCTATGTTATTTATTCGTTTATTTATGCTAAATAGTATAAATAACAGGATTTGTTTTTTAAATGGGATGCCAAATTGTACTGTATCCATCACATGTGTTGGCTTGTATGTACACATCACAGCATGACCTGAGCTGTTTTTAATTGCGGTATACTAATTAACCTACGCTTTTGAATGTTTACTAGATACTTGCTGAGATTTATATTCATGACTATTATAACTTATACACAGTGTACCCCTCTGTCATATTTCCTGTTGTTTATCCAAGATGCCTACAAAAGTGCTTTGACATCCATATCCAGAAATAACCTTCTCTGCCCAAGAGTAAAATTGGCTGTCTAATAAGCCATTCACTGCTACAAGAGTGAGTCGTTAACAAAGCAAATGGCCTATTATGACTCGTGAATAATTTTGAATACGTTAACCACAGAGGCTTAGCCTCACATTATCGTCCACAAGTTCACAAGTAATCAATGGCATATGATTGGTCTGCGTTTCCATGGTTAAAATAAAGAATTGAAGTGAAAGTTCTTCTTATTACTATTCTGTTATGTTGTATTCGTCTGGCAGGTTGAATTTCTCCATAGAATTTGAGAGAAATATTTAGCTCACACATACAGCAGCAACAGATATGATTGGTCTTTTTGATTTGGCCCATTATCAATTAGTTAATAGATCATTACACAACCTGCAGATTTAAAATTGCCCAACTGTGGTGCGTCTTTGATGTTTTATCATATTGATGATGGTATTTGAGATTGAGCAGTCATCTGTTTGTGTTGCACAGGTACATGGCCATCATCCATCCCCTGAAGCCACGGCTCTCAGCCACAGCCACTAAGGTGATCATTGTGTGTATTTGGGTTCTGGCTGTGGTTTTGGCCTTTCCTCTGTGTTTCTTTTCAACCATCAAAAAATTGCCCAAGCGGACCCTCTGCTACGTTGCCTGGCCAAGACCTTCAGAGGACCCTTTCATGTGAGAGCTCTTTAAATATGCATGCACAATTTTCTTTCTTTCCTCCCAGTTTATTTGTAAAGCACTTTGAAGTATAATCTTGTGTGAAAGGTGTTTTATCATTATTATTATTATTATTATTATTCTTAATAAAACACCTTTAACACATATTAATAATAGTAATTGTTGTTGCTGTGATGGTGGTGGTTTCATAATCTTAATATTAATAATTACAAAATGATTTGTTAATATCACTTCTACCACTACTACTAATTATAATAATATTTATAATAATTGACATTATCATTCAACAACAGTAGTTAAACAAGTATTATTATTACTATTTTTATTATCATTAACAACTATTATAATTATTATTATTATTGATATTATTATTATTAACAACCACAATGCTACTACCACTACTAGTTGTTGTTAATAATAATAATAATAATAATAATAATAATAATAATAAAAACACTTATAGTTGTTATTAATTGTTATACAGATTATTCCTTATAGTCAGAATAAACATTATAAATAATTATTTTGTTAGCAATGTTTTTATTAACAACAACATTAACCACATTAAATCTAATTTTAGAATGAAAAAATCCCAAACTGTATAAGTAGTGATAGGGACTTCCTGTTTGTATCTTCACTGGCAGCACAGGTGCTGTATTACTCTCTCTCTGGTTACAGGTATCATATCATAGTGGCTTTGCTGGTGTACGTTCTGCCCCTGGTGGTCATGGGAATTACCTACAATATTGTCGGTTTGACGCTTTGGGGAGGAGAGATTCCTGGAGTCTCATCAGACAACTATCAGGGCCAACTGCGAGCCAAAAGAAAGGTAAGCAGGTCAGATTCTTGAGGGTCTCTTAGATTGACCCTTGTAAAAAAATCGTCTCACCAGAGCCTAAAAAGTAAAACTCTAAGACTAGGTGGTCCAAGGTTTGGGCAGAGAAATTTAAGTGGTCATTAAATACTAATCCCACGATGCTTGATGTAGAGCTCAGTTGTACAGCGATGTTGTGTTCAACTGATGGAATGACACATGCAAACATCAAAGTAAACACCACACACTCACATTTAAAGGGTCATTACACGTGGTATCAATAAGATATTAGAGAAGGAAGTTCTTTTAAGAAAACGGAGAGGGCTGGATGGTCTGGCAGGTAGCAGGAAGTCATTGAAAGAGAAGGATACATAAAGAGATGCAGACAGTGATAGACCCAGACAGAGCTGGCTTTTAGTCGATTTAGAATTTTGGGGGGTTTTTTGTATACAAATACTGCTAGCCATGGTGAAGGGAAAATGAGCTAAATGTTTGTCAAACTAATTAAATGTTAATATTTGCTCCTGCTATGGAGATTATAGCAGCAACTGGCAGCCTGCTGGCCGAATCTGGCCTGTCAGTCATTTTTATGCAGAACTCCCAGTGATTTTGATGAAATCGCAAAACTCAGCAGTGAGTTCAGCATTTAATGGTTGTCAGCAGGTGTTAACCCATATCCATACTGGAGGGTTTCATTTTTAAATGTGTTCAATGTTTTTTTCTTTTCTTTCTTGTCCATAAACCAGCTATTTTACTTTACTGAATATGAACTACTGTAGGTCAGAGTATAATTGCACTTGTTTGATCAAGTTTTATCCAATCAGTTATTTTGTTTTTTTATTAGGGCTGTCAGTTAATTTAAAAAGTAATCAAAATCTACAGTAATCTACAGTAATTGCATAATATAATGAAATATTATCAGATTATTTATGATATGCTTTAAATGCACGATGGCGTTTTGTGTGAAAAGCTCTACCCAGCCTGTGCCACCTGCTTTAATTATGTGTCATGTGGGAGGTGTGTCACATGTAGTACAGGTCAGGGGTCCAAATTAAATGTGTTTAATGATTCATGATCATTACACTAAATGAAGTAGATTAACAAACTGACAGCTCTATGTTAATCTTCAGCCTTACAAGAGATGAGTCACAGCAGCTGTTATAAACACATTACATTTCCATAATTGAAATATATGGTCATATGAAGTCTAAATATAAAATGTATTTCAATTTTGTAGAGCAATTTTGTATATTTGCATGCTCCGGCGGCAACAGGGGGGGGTCTTGGGGTGTCTCAAGACCCTTCAAAAAAACGCTCTGACCCCCCATAGGACCCCACATCCTCTTCCTGGTTAAAAAATATATATATCCGGGATAAAGATTTAAAAAAAGATTATCTTCAAACTACTCAGAACAATAATAAATTATTATTATTTCAACATTTATTTGTACACTGAACCAAGAACCGTTTCTGTCAGAAGTGTCTGATTCGAGAACCGAGGAGCTGATGATACTGCTTTTTTTTTTACTGGTTTATTTGATCGAATTGTCTGAAATAACCGGTTCACTTGAGCACCTGCTTCTTTGCCCAAAATTTCCTCGATTTTTTTTTTTGTAATAACATACCCCTTTGTGAATGCCTGCCCATGCCCAATCATAACATTAGTACAATTTATTAATAATAGTTTAGCCGTAAATAAAATGACCAACATGATGACCTTTCACCTGACCAGGACGATTCCTCACGCTGCACGCGCATTTTTTAATTGCTAAAGGATATTTTCAACACCGTGGCAGCTGGTAAGTGGTGTTTCATTCTCAGCGAAGTGATTTTGATGTTTATATACTTATTATTATTTTACAAGAACGATGTGATGTGAGAACACGCAGATATGTTGTTTATCTTGCTGTGTGTAGCCTGTAGTGTAGAAGTAACGCTAGTGTGCTGTTTGAGGGAGAAAAGTTTCACAGGCATCGAGGGGTCTGGTCTTTATGTTATTTGACTAAACTTTTATTATATTACAGTACTTATTTATTTTTTAACAAGTTGAGTGCCTTAAAATAATTATCACAACACTGGTAAGGCTTATTCAGATTTTCTCATTCTCTGAATTATCATTATAAAAATAAAAACAATTCAGAAATTAATTATATAATTATATTTTAAATGTGACACAATTTTTTTTTCTATAGCAAGACCACTTTAGCCTGTACAATCAATAATATCTCTCTGGAAATAAATGTAAAAATATCAATGTCAATAAAAAATGCATAATATACCAAATATATAAAATATATGAAAGTGCAGTGTGAAGGATCTTAATAACAAATGTAGCCTGTCATTTGTTTACATTGCAAAGGGGTTCAATTTTAGACAATAACAACTACAACAGTAATAATAATATTAATCACTGTATTCCAGTGTATCAGTTTTTTAATGTTTTATGTTTAAATGTTAAAAATAAATTTTTGACTTATTGATTAGGTGCAAGAGTAGTAGTGATGGTTAAAATAATAGATTTATGCTTAAATAGTAAATTGAGCCTTGTTCCTAGATGGACAGAGAGTGGAAAGTAATAGATCAAATGAGGAGATGGAGATGGAGGAAGAAAAAGAGGCAAATGTAGAGGCACAAGTGACAGAAAGAGAGCAGGGAACAGCAAGCCAGGAGACAGAGGCTGGTGAGAAAGAGGGAAATGTAGAGGCACAAGTGTTTTCTATAGTTTTTACTATAACTGCTGTTCTTATATATGTTATAGAACAGAGAATAAAAAGCCATCAGGTTGGGACAATTTCAGTTTCTAATCCCAGAGCTATTATTATTTTAAACTTAAAATTGTCTTCTCTATTGTTTCTTTTTCAAAACTGCATCAAAGCATTTGCTGCTGTATCAATACATAACCATCCATATCTATACGTGAATCAGCAAGGAATGCATCACAATATATTGCTGTATTGATATTTCGAACAGCGCCATTTAAAGCCTTGTTCCATGTGCCCCTTTTATACTTTGAGCACCTGCCCCTCCAAAGGTCTCTGCACGGCCCTGTTCAGAGGGAGGGTCATGTTGATATGTTAAAAAAGTTAACCACTTAAGTCATTAGTGGATTAATGCTTATTGGAGACGCGAACCATTTCAAACAATTCAGTTTGATTTGGTGAACTGGTTCAAGAAGATCCGGTTACATCAAATGATTCGTTTGTGAACCGGATATCACTACACTTCAGTGTTTTGAAATCTCACACAACAGACACTGAAGAGAAGACAATGCTGAATAAAGTTTTTTTCATAGTTTTTGCTATTTGGAACAAAATGTACTTTCGATGCAGTAATATGCAGTTATTAGCCGTGCCCAATGTATTTTTTGTTGGTTTTCATGAGACCCCCCTTGAAATGACCAGGACCCCCCATTGCCCCCCCCAATCAAAATTGTCTGGAGCCGCCACTGTTTGCATGTATATCTAACCCATGTTATGTTTATGTACAAGTAAATGTCATGCAGTTTTGGACATATACTGTAGAAATTAACATGAAAATATAACAATTTTAATATGGGAATTAAATTTTTCATATTATTATATTCATCTTTATCCTCTTAGAGATAGCATATATGGCTATATATCATATAGCTCTTGATATAGGGCAGTATTTGTCATATATGGTGACATACATTTAAAAAAAAAAACCTTCAAAGAAGAATAGACAGATATGTTCACTGTTAAACTCTGTGCTTAAAGTGTTAAAATGGCATATCTAATTTGTCTGTAGTTCTTGATAATGGAAGTGATAACATACAGGACCAGTAAGTGCAAACTTAAAAGTATATATATATTTTCAAGTGATATTTTGTATATTTTACTTTTGACTTATTTCCATTTATGCTAAATGCTTTAGTTTTGTTTTATGTTAAAGTTTAAGATTTCAAATTAAAAGTTCAGATCTCATAATTACTCATTTCAAGTGGAAAATATTGAAGTGTGAAATTCTTGTATGAGGCATTGATTGACATGTTCTTAGCACTGAATGCAGTAATTTTCCTTGATAACATTGACACGATAGTGGTCAGCTTGGGGGCATTTGCACACACACACACACACACAAAAAAAACACTTAACAAATAAGCATGGTTGATCTATAGCATTCGTTGACTTAGCTAATGTTAAACCAATCAAGAATTAAGTAATCAAAAACTCCCAATTATGGGGAACAACACAAAAGCTTAGGCCTGCTACCAATTTTCTGTTCTTTCACGGTATGTACTGAAATCAATGAAAAACAAATATATTGCTTTCTGGTTTCTTTTCTAGTAGACTAGTGACACATTTCTGTAGACTGATGTGGAAAGCAACTCTGAGCTACTTTGTTTCATAAATTTGCTGTTGTTTTAGCAAGCATAGCTCTATTTGTTTTTTCTCCGATTCGCACCAGAATCAAATTTGGAGTGTGTGATCCCTTCTGTCGCGAAGTTGGGATTCTTGTATAAATACATTAGTGCCACCTTGATGTATTCTTCTGTGTATCATGGACTAGAATCCTGCAGGCACCTCTAAGTGTAGCCAGTGGGAAAATATGTTAATTAGTGTCAGATGGTCCATTAAGTGTAAATTATGTTTTTCAAAGTGTTCACAATATTGCAGCTCAACAGAGAACATGCATTCAGACTGAATCTGGTCTTACAAGCCATTGTTAGGGCTTTGAAGAGACTCGCTCAGTCCTGGAATACAGATGTTCACTGGTTCAATAGGAATTTGTATATTATATATTCCAATCAATAGCATTCAGAGCTCAGTCTGCTGGTAATATGTTTCATTAACACCTGCTGCATTTGTGCTGGATCTCTATTTCGATCAGCACTACATCTTGCTCGCTTCCTATGGCTGTCCCTCATCATGTATCTTTCTTCCATTAGTAGCTGGCATGCCAGATTTGAGTATTTGGAGCCAGTTAACTCTTGCTCTTTCCATATGCCCCCACTTTATGTGATGTGTTATGAGGATTATGAAACTCAGAAGCATGAACATTCTTTTCAGCCTTTAGAAGACTCAATTAAGCCTGGGGACATTTTCATTTTCATTGTCAGTTCAAATGTAACACTCTGAGAAGATTGGAGAAGCTAGTGGGTGACCAATACTCATGTATTCCAGGGCTTTGTGTGGCCATTGACAAACCAGAAAAGCCATCCATTTTTTTTTCACATGAATGAATGGAGTGCAAAATGGCATGGATATGTTAAAAGAACATCATCTTTATGTAATGTACTTTCAGTTTAAATTATAGCCGGCACTGTTCTTTGTAATATAATTGTGGAAAACCTTGCAAGTAATGTGTCCATTCATCCACTTGAGACAATCTTGCTAACATTCTATGCTATTTTATGATAAAACAACACCTGCACCTGTCTGCATTATGAAATGTTCCCTATCCCTTTAACCTTAACATCATCTTAATCCAGAGCAGGATGCATTGTTAGTAAACATAAACTTTGTCATTAAAACTTCACATGTTGTCATAATAGCTGAAAGCCTTAGGCTGTTGCACTTGACTTCGCTTGTAGGATTTAGGCATCATGGGTTAAAAGCTTCACCAAAGGCAGTGCTTACTTTGGATTCAGGGCTTAAAGTTCTCCACAACTGTGCCGGATCTCCGTTGTATGGCATTTGGGTGCGGGGGGTAAAATGATAATCATCCTACATGGAGGTTAGACCGGTGGGTCGAGCAGGTGTCGCTCATTTCCCAATCACTCCACTGGCCTCGCTCCTGTTCCCACGTCTCTCGGCCCCGCCCCACTCGTCACATTGATATTATGTTCGAGTTTATGAGTTCGCCTACCAATGTATGACAGGAACACAGCTTTCACTCTCAACAAAACTGACCTTACTAGCCAATCAGATCATGAGATGTGCATAATAGTATCCAATTGCCGAGTAGCAGTCGATGAAGGGAAAATAATCCTCAGTCTTGAACGCGACACATTGAAGGTGCAATGGTCAAAGATTTCCATGTAGGGTCTTATTAACAAAGAAAAGCTATTTCACAAGTTCACAGTTACATATAATGAACAGAGTAATGGTAATGCGTATTTGGCATTCTGTCCAGGGAGAGGGCTCCGAGCCTGATAATTACCCTCAAGCCCCGTGGAACTCCCCCTGTCTGAGGAGAGGTCGTCCGAGCTCTGCTTTAAGCCTGGACCCAGATTGCTCCCCCGAGTGTTTCTCCCCATGCTGGGGTAGGAACGGCTGAAGGTGAGGAGTCAGGGTGGTGGAGGGATTCTGAAAGACTAGAGATAATGGAGGTTAGGTTCCTTTGATTATTTATAGGGGTCTCTCTTTGTTCTGATTTGATAGATGGTGTAATTACTGATGATAAACTGTCCATGTTGATTATCTGCGCGTGCTCCTCAAGAAATTTAATAAAACATCACTTTACAAGTTCACTCTTACATATAATGAACAGAGTAAAGGTTATGCGTATTTGGTATGCTGTCCATGAAGAGGGGTCTGAGCTCTGCTTTTAGTCCAGACCCAGAGTGCTCCCCAAAAGATGCAATTAGTATAGTACAGCAGCCAGAGAGGAGTGTTGATAACCCCCCAAAATTTGATTGGTGGGGTGCTGGACGTCACTTGTAGAAGTGGCAATGCTGGGGCTTTAGATGAGAGAACTAGAGCCCTCTGCGAAAGTGGGCACTGCATCTGAAAAGAAAACTCCTGCGGGAGCGGGGAATGCTGCGGCAGTGGGGAAATATGGAAAAACTCCTAAGGGAACTGGCAGTGCTGCGGCAGTGTGGGAATTTAAGTAAGGCAGCAGATTGCCTCTGACAACATGTCAAAAATTATAGGGCTGCTTCTGCTGCCGAAAGTGAGGTGGACAGAAAAGTAAAAACTATTATGCCAGCGGATGCTGGATAAATGCCAAAAAGTAGAACCCAGAACAAAGTATTTGTCTTATGTGTATTGTCACACCCCTAGTGTCTATGAGTGTTATAAAGCTCATAATTTTATAAGTGTATGATAAAACTTTCATTCTTCATTTCAATTCATATATTCATGAAAAAAAATCAGTATGAATAAGGAAAGTGATAACTTTGCCATAGTATCCTTTCAAATATGAAATTTGCCACAGTCATTGCATTTTTTGCATGTGCAGCACTTTATTTGTACCATTTGGTTTTACTAGTTTATTCAAATTTGAAAGATAATAACAATATTGATTGATAAGTGAGATCTGATTTTAGTCCTTGAAAACCTTAAAACATTTAAAAAAATTTTTTGTTGTTATTTAAACTGAACTGTAGTTTTATGTATTAAACTGTCTTTGTATATTTTCTATTTTCTATTAATTTCCTAGCATTTAATTGACCATTATGCATTTTGAACAAAACAATTTCAGAAATTTCACGTTTTAGATTTTAGGTCATCTTGTACCCTGTCAAGGACAAAGCTAACCAGCAAAACTTGATACCAGAAGCATCCTAAATGTTAAATGTGTTTGCACCATATTGTAGTGAGCAGTGAGAACCTTTCTTTTTATTCCTCTTTCAAATATCGCACCATAATCTGTAGTCTGAGCCTGTCAAGGGCTAATGGCAATGGCAGATATGTTACTAGTTAGTTTCAAGAAAAATCTTTTTCTTTTTTTGTTTGCCAAATAACCCTATGTTTGTGTCTGGCCCCATATCCCCCAACCCCCGGAATAAAGTTCAGGCCCAGGATTTTTGTTGTTACTTTAATCCCTGTGGAATCATGTATTAACTCTAATCTAAGCTTGAGGAAAGTGATCCTGCCAGTTTTGCTCTGATGATTATGGATTAGGGGGCTCTTTGATGAGCCAGACTCGGATCATGTCACAATGACTGACCTCACTTGGTTCTTAAGGCACGTTTTTTCTCTGGTTATTTGGAAGGTGTTTGTTTGTGTTTCAGGGGTGGGCCATGTTTAATAAATAAATAAAAAAACGACAGAATGGAACATTCAGCTATTGATCTTCTTACCATGAGAAAGGTGTGACCGTAATTTGAGTTTAAAACAGCTTTTGTGATCGGTGCACTTGTGCATAGTTCTGCAGGTAGTTTTCTGTCAGGAAAAAAGCTGAATGCAGATGCGGGTACAACAGAGGCTTTATTGAACAGAAAAATCAGGGAAGAGAGCAATTCAGTGGCCAGTTCGTGAGAACGAAGGATCTCCTTCCACCCAGGAGGGTTGGTGACACATGCTGGCAGAAGATGCGTCCGTGGCAGTGGAGATGAGGCCGGCTAGGCAGCTCGCTAATCCGAGCTAGGGGCAGAATAATCCACTGGAGATTCCGCAGAGACCCAGAGGGCAGATGCCAGGAAGAGCCCACGGGTTCCTGAAGTGCATGGAGAGGTGCAGGAAAATGAATTCCAGTTACGAGAAACTACAGCAAAAGACAGAAATAACTGACTTGAAGACATTTTTTTTAGCTGGTGAAAATACTAGTGTTCTAATAATTTAGGCCACCACTGTATATATTCAAATATTCTTTCACATAGCATACACAGGATGTTGTAGATGGTACATACATACATTATGGCTACATAAAGGTTTTTAAAAGCTCTCTAGTAAATTACATTTGAAGACCAAGTGTAACTGTTGGGGCGTGTATTTACATTTGTTTGTGCTCATTTGTGTTTACAATCTGACACTGTGGATCAATTGAATTTGTTAAAAGTGTATGTGAAAGCGTTCAGTTGCAAACCTATTTAACATTTCTAGAGTGTGCTGCAGATAATTATAATCACAATTTTGGAGCGCAAAGCATCAATCCAGCTCTGCTGGAAGACAATGACTGCTGCCATAGTGTGTTAACTGTAATCACAAAAGCGCACTTGAGAAGTTTTGCTTATCTCATCCAAAACAGAGAGCTAAGTGCCTGAGCAACAACACTATCACAATCCATTTCCATCCATATTAGCTTTGTGGCTCCTCCACTGGAAATCAGAACAAAAGCTGCTTCTGGAATATAATTGTAACCATTTTCAAATAAAGAAAAGCACCTACTAAAATTGAAATTTGATAATTTGACTAACTGACTGATTTTAAACTATGTCCTATATATATTTCTATTCTCTCTTTATCTGATACTGAAACATAATTGGTTGGAAAGGTTAAATGTAATAATAGTTGGTTATTTATATGTGTGGAGGCAAATCAAATTTCTTCTTCCTTTTACCCTTTTTTCTGAAACAAATGATTTGAATTTAATTTGACGCTGAATCATTTCAATTCCAGTCTGATTAGACAGTTTACTAATCAGTGGAACTTTTATGCTGTTGCTGTCAATAAAACTCACATATATGGAACAAGTAAATATGTTGAGTAAGCAAATGAATTAAAACAGTTTATCACTGCTGATACCTTCATTCTGAATATAAGATATTTCACAATCTACAGGCTGGTTACAGCAAACAGCACATCAGAGCAAAGTGAGACACTCAAGACAGATTTACAGATATTCTGCACAATCAGATTGAGATCCATTTTCTCTGCAGGAGCTGTTTTAGGCTAGGCTCCAGGCACGTGCACAGGTAGGGCTCAACCTGTGCAGAGCACATGCCCTTTTTGCCCTTACACTCCGAAGTGCCCTTTTTTTGGTGTTTTTTTTTTTAATTTTTTTTTTATCAATGCTATTTGTCACCCTTTACGTCTGTCTGTCTGTTTTACCAAATGAAAGTTCTTAAAACGAGCTTGTGTAAATCTTATTCGATCCTCAAGCGGTCAGTAAGCTGATAACTCCGCCCCCCTCTATATTCATTGAATCAACTGAAGTTCCACTGCAGCCGCACAGTAGACAACAGCTGAGCAGAACAAAGTTTTGCGAAGGGTAAATAAATATCTTGTTGTTTGAATAAGTACTACTAAACACTGTCTATAAAGGCTCATATTTTATTTATTTGATGTCTGACTGACTCACTGACTGAGACATGTGGGACGTCACCTGAGAGAGAGGGCTAGCATTTGCCATCTAGTCATAGCCAATACATAGCCAACACAGCCTGTGCATACAGTTGCATTTCATCTTTTATAAAATGCTAATTTGGCCAAATGCATTTTACCACAGGAAAAACTGAGCGCTCCGTCTATATAGCTAAAAAAACTAGTTTGTAACCTAGATGAAAATGTAATGTGATGCCCGCAGCGGCAGGCGCCGTCGCCGTTTTAATGACGGACAGAAAAAATAAATCACATTTGCACACATTCGCTGGTCAAAAACGATATATTGATAAGTAATACAACAACAAATAATTTGTTTTTACCATCGGAAAATCATAACAGGTGCGCCCCCGCTGTTTCATACTGGAACTTACACAGCGACGAGTGATCCTCGTCACCTAGATAACATATTTCTAAGAAATTTCTTCTTTGATTTATGATTGATGATACTCTTAATTTATTAACATTTAGGCTAATCATGTTATGGTATACTCTCTGTATACTCTCTGTATAAAATGTTGTAAAACATGGTTTTACTACAGTAATGTAGTAGTAACTAAAAAAGAAATTACAGAAGATCACTGAAATCTTTATATTTTATCATACAGAATGTAATTCATGATTCATTCCAAGGCTTCATTTATTTGATCCATAATACAGCAAAATCAGTAATATTGTGTAATATTTTTACAATTTTAAATAAATGTTTCTATTTGAATATTTTAAAATGTAATTTATTTTTGTGATCAAAGCTGAAATTTCAGCATCATTACATCAGTACTCTTCAGTGTCACGTGATCCTTCAGAAATGCTTTTCACTGCAACTGTACTTTTCACACTATTTTTATTTATTTTTTCATTGCTGGCTTATTTTAGGGAAAGTTTAGTGAATAAGAGACCTTCAAGAGACCAACATCCCTGGTCCACCACAGTATCAAATTTTTGCCAGATACATGGCTCACAGAAGGTTGCTGTTGTAATTAGGTTTAAAGAAGCCCTTAAAACCCTGTTTATCTATATTATCTAATTATCTAATATTATTATTATAATTGTTATTAATCGTGAATAAATCTAAAGCTTTTGAGGCTATTATTTTGTGTTATTGAATTTGTCATGAAGATGTGACCATTTCTTCCTTTTATGCAGGCTTACTAAATAATCTTGATATAAAAAATGGGGGGGGGGGGGTGCCCTTTTTCAGTTTCAGCACATGCCCCTCAAAAGGTCTGTGCACGGCCCTGCTAGGCTCCATTTTCACTAAATAACTATTCAAAATGATCCCAGCACTGTTTTCTGGAATGAATATATCAATACACCTTAATGGTCAGCGTTACAGCCTTTCTGTCATCTGTAATCTCATTCCAGCCGGATCTGTTTTGCAAGTCTGTTTGACATAGTTACATTTTACTTTTATAAAGTTTTCAGCTGCAGTTAATATAATAATTTGTAGAACACAGCAACATACAACTGTGTCCCATTTTGTAAATTCATGTGGATCTGAAAAAAAGTGATTTTTTTTTTTTCACCAAAATCCCTTTGTGTTTCACAAGCAAGAAAATAATGTGGGAGGACATGGGTGTAAGTAAATGATGACTATTTTTATTCTTGGCTGAATTATTCCTTTAAATACAGGTTGCAAAGCAACACAATCTGTGGTGTTAAACAGAGTGTAATTTTTCTGGTATTACATATACAGGAAATACAGCTTGTGACTATAACTGCTGAGGTTAAATCAGCTGTTTGTAATGTGCAATGTTTGAGGTATAAACTTTTATCAAATTTTCTGACACATGTATTGATGTAATGGACCTTCTTCTGTGCATTGATATGTTCTGACAACAGTGATTTAGGTCTATGCACCAGAGGAAGTGATGTAACTGATAATAGCATTGTAAATGGTGATGTGGATTCAGTTCACATGCTTCTGTTTAAGAATACCATGATTCTTCTGTCAAGCAATCATTGGCTGAATCAATACTGATTAGGATGAGAGTGAGTGTGTCTGCAGAAGTCAAGAGTGAGTTTATTTGCCTTACTGACAGTCTGAAGTGAATCAACACCACGCTGTCAAATTTGTCAGCTTGATAAAGTATCCAGTTCAGTGAGTATAATACAGTGAGTATTGAGGTTTTTATTGGTTGTTTCTACAGTATGGGTTATGTGCATCATGTATTAATTTTAATAAAAGCCGGTGGAATTAACTTGAGCTGTGTCCAAAATGCAATGGGGAACTCGTTTAGCGTTAGTGACTTTGATTTTCATGTGTAATCTGTTTTATGGAAGAGCGTGATGTCGCGGGCGTGGTGACGTAACGACCAGGAAGCTATAAAAGCACATGTCGCACAGCTGGCATCAGCTTCACATCTTTCAGCAAGCACTCTGTGTGAGCAGGTTATTCTGTCTCGTCAGTCTTATTTATTGTTGTTTGTCACTATTAGCTCCTCAAAGAGTAAGCAATAGTCAAAAAGCAAAGCTTAGACAAGACATCTGAAAGGCGAATCCCGATCGCGTTTCAGAGTGTGTGTTCCTCCCTGACCTCGCTACATCACGAGTGGAGATACACACTCTGTGTGTGGTCTGTCTGGGATTGAAGCATGCTGTTTCGGCTCTTGAGGGAGCCGACTGCCTGCACCGGTAGGAACCAGTGTGGACACTTTGATCTCGGAGTGCTTTCCTCGAGAGGGAGTCTTCGCCAGCGTTTCTCGTGGTGTCGGTCCCAATGGTTTCTCGATGGCTCTCCGTGGGAGATACCGATCAGGACAGACCTTCCCTCACAGGCATAGGGCACAATAATTAACCCTTGCCCGGAGTTGTGGAAGCTGTGGGTGTGGCCCCGTAGGGGGCACAGCTCATAGCATCCGGTCTCTCAACCGAGGTTGTTGAGACTAGCCTCCAATCCAGAGCTCCCTCTGTGAGGAAACTGTACGCACTGAGGTGGAAACGGTTCACCTCATGGTGCAGAGACCGTCAGCTTGACCCAGCCAACTTGCTCAGTTGGTACAGTTCTGGAGTTTCTGCAGCCAGGTTCGCTGCAGGGTTGACCCACTCCACACTGAAGGTTTACGTGGTGACCATTGCGGCCTACCATGTTCCTCTCGATGGTCACTCTTTGGGAAGACACCCCCTAGTTACATGTTTCCTCTGTGGTGAGCTGAGACTGAGGCTCACCACAGCATGGCCAAAGCACTTCTATACCCTCAAGCGGGTTGTGTTCCTAAAGTTCCCTCTGTCACACCACAACCGATAGTACTGTAGGCCTTCTGCCCTCCTCCTTTCCGAGAGTCCGACCAGAATAAGCTAATTGTATGTATCCAGCTCGAGCGCTCGACACATACGTCCAAAGAGCTGTCCTGTGGAGAAATCGGACCAATTGCTAGTGTGCTACGGTCCCCCCAAAAGGGGCTTTGCTGCATCTTAGCAGATTCTTAGCTGTTGGATAGTCAAGGCTATCAACACCACCCAAGACTCTGGTCTTCCTCCGCTGTTGGGAGCCAAGGCTCACTCCACATGGGGTATGGCAGCCTCCAAGGCCTGCTTAGCAGGTGCGTCCATGCTGGACATCTGCAACACTGCGGGGTGGTCCACGCCCTCCACATTCGCCTAGATATGCCAGTTACTCCAGACGCTCCTGTTCTCTCGTTCTAAGCTGTGCTCTTCGGATACACACTAGGCAGGGATTTTTTAGTCTGGCAGCATGGGCACCTCGTTCCCCATAATGCTTTCGATGCAGCTTGAGCTCCTGAAGAGGAACATCTCTAGGTTATGCATGTAACCATGGTTCCTCGAGGGAACGAGACACTGCGTCTCGATACCATGCCCCCGGCACCCCTGCCTGCACTTGCTTGTACTCGAAGCTTATGTGGCATGTGGTTTTATAGCTTCCTGGTCACTTACGTCAACCCAAGAAAAAAAAATATTTTCCTTATTGAACCACCCATAAAACCCTATAGTTACCTTATAATTTTGCAGAAAAATAAGAATTAAGTCATAATTATAATATTTATTTTTAAGGCATGACATCACGTGAATATGGGGAAAAATATATAATAGGTATAACTAATAGCTTCCCCCGCCGGTTGATTACATTTTTTGGTAACACTTTAGAATACTGTTTCTTACTTACTACATTACCAATAAGGAATTATTCAAGAACTAACAGGTGATTATTCATTAACACTTAACTCACTACTGTTAACTACTAAGAAAGATGTGTTAATTAATCAGTATTTAATATAATTTTATGATTGTGTTAAGAAACAGTTAGCTAATAAGTAACTAATATATTCTGTGATACCTCCTGAAGAACTACTATTAATTATCTACTAGTTAAGGTTCAAGAAAAATAACTATGAAATAACTACTACTGAACAGTTATACGCAAATAATCACTATAATAATCAGGATATGTCCCACATATCAAGTACTTGAGTAAAAGTACAGATACCCCAATAAAATATTACTCCAGTAAAATTATAAGTAGGCCTATTCATTTTCAAAATTACTTGAGTAAAAGGACAAGTACAAAGTACTACTACAGTAGCAACTTTGTTACAGCCCAGTTATAAGACTATAATGGAAATGAAATATGTATTTTGTTTGCTTGTAAATGTTTAACTTTTATGAAATGTGTGTTAAATTATTTAAAATGTGGGCAGTATGTTAAAATGGAATAAAATATGCTGTATTAAGAAATGTTCTCATCTGAAATAAAAAGATGTGAGTATTTGACAAAGTTTATGATTACTTTTTTTTTTTTTTTTTTGGTCAAAATGATGTAGTTTATTATTATTTACCAAAAGGTTCACTTTAGAATTCTGTAAGTCCTGCAGAATTTTTTGATAATTAATTATTAATTACTAATGGGTTCCCTATGTTTTCACTTTAGAATACTGTTTCAGATTCTAAGTAATTACTGAGGAATTATCTAATAATTATTTATTAATTACTAATGGGTTCTCAACATTTTCACTTTATAATAGGCCTAATGTTTCAGGTTCAAAATAAGTCCTGCAGAATTATTTGATACTTAATTATTAATTACTAATGGGTTCCCTATGTTTTCACTTTAGAATACTGTTTCAGATTATAAGTAATTCTTCAGGAATTATCTGATAATTCTTTATTCATTATTAATGGGTTCCTAATATTTTCACTTTAGAATAGGCCTAATGTTTCAGGTTCAAAATAAGTCTTGCATAATTATTTTATAATTCTTTATTAATTACAAATTGGATACCTGTATTTTCCTCAGGCTTCGCCTAACATACCGAAATTGAATTAATTATAATGTTGTATTTGCTGAGGAGGCACACATACAGTACTGTATATAAAATATAAAAACTAAAGTAAGTTATCGCAAGGCACTGGAGTCATGGTGGGGTCCCTATTGGAAGCTGATTTCTTACAAAACACACTCACAAAACAATTTACTACTTAGGCAAAACCTCTATTTAATGTATTGCATTTATTAAGATTGCATTTTCATACTACTACTACTATTGCTAATAACATTTATATGAAAGGGTCACAATTTAATGTAATTGTGTAAAACTGTTCATTAGTAGTTACTTCAGTTATTTTTCTTGAACCTTAACTAGTAGATAATTAATAGTAGTTGTTCAGTAGGTATGACAGAATACATTAGTTATTGATTAGCTAACTGTCACTTAACATAATAATACAATTATATTACATACATACTAATTAACACATCTTTCATAGTAGTTAACAATAGTGAGTTAAGTGTTAATGAATAATCACCTGTTAGTTCTTTAATAATTCCTTATTAGTTATGTAGTAAGTAAGAAACAGTATTCTAAAGTGTTACCCATTTTTTTTTTTGCAAACAAAGTTTTCATTAATATTATATTTAAAAATGCAAACAGGGCATTATCTAATTAAAAGGCACTAACTTGCATACATTTCCATAACCAAAATCTAAACACTGAATTAAGCCAGGTTCAAAATTTTTGTTTCAGTGTATTGACATATTAGAGTCAAATGTTTTCACGAAGGGGAATTTAGATTTTTTTTTTTTTTGTAGCATTCTCGGTTGGTTGCCTAAACAACTGCTGTCATGATACTGCTGTTAAGGAGACAAAGGCACAATTACGATTATAACAAATAATTAAATAGTAATCCACATGAAAAAGAGGGTCTAACACACAGGATAACATTCATCAATACCAGACAAAGGAAGACAGGACAGACTACACTTTAAACAGGGGAGCAAATGAAGATAATTAACCAGACACACCTGAACTAAATGTCATAATAAAATGGAGACAGAAACTAGGTCAAACATACTGTAAGCACATTGGGGAAAAAACACAACAAAACGTCCATGGGGGTGACAACTACATTAAGCATTAAACTTCCTATATTAAATAAACTGGTTTCAGGCAGGGTGTTTCTAGTCTTTCATCAGCAGTGGGGCACAGGCCCCACATTTAGTATAAATGGTTGTTAATTGCCTTTACTTGCAGTAGTTCATTGTGCACAGAATAAAGATATTCTTCACCACTGACCATCAATATTATTAATTTGCAAGTTTGGTTTTCTACAATGGATTATAGGTCAATATCCTCCATTTGTCACGGTTTTACGCTGCCTGAAGGAATACGGAGTCGAGGATAAACGGAATAAGGTTTTTAATATATCCAACACAGGGGATATCCAACATGGAGCACAGAGGTAGACACACGTAAGTAGCAAATGGTCACAAGTGAGGACAAGTGAGCACAAGTGAGCTGCAAGTGAGAAGACCCGACAAAACAGAACTGAAGGACAAGGCTTATGTACAACAGATAATTGGGGAAACACAGGTGGATGGAATCATTAAATTAACAGGGACATGGAACACATGAGGAAGATAATAGACACACCTGGGAACTAATCACGGAAGACAGAAACTGGGTCACTGGGGCAAAAACATTAAATGAGTCCAGGTGTGTGACAGTACTCCCCCCTCCCGGTAGGTGCGTCCTCGCACCGTAGAAACAACAGAGGGAGGCGTGGGTGGAAACTTGGGAGGAGGTTCCGGTGGAGGACGGACTCCCAGGAGGGGGCCAGCAGACAGGGACCACAGAAGGAGGAGCCAGGGAGGAGACGACGGAGGGAGGAGCCAGGGAGGAGACAGGAGCAGGAGGAGCCAGATGGTCCACCAGAGACCAGCCAGGACGGAGATCCAAGGTGGAGTCGACGGCGGGAGGAGCCATGGTGAAGGAAGGGTCGACGACACCAGGGGGCCGACAGGCGGAGACTGCACCGGTGGGTGAGGAGCCCAAGATGGAGCAGCACAGCCGCAGAGCCAGGGGGACGTCGAGGTTCCGGAGGGCCTAGGTGGAGCAGAAGGCTCAGGCGACCAAGGCGGAGGCAGGGTCCTGGCAGACCGATGTGGAGCCGGAGTGACCGAGGATGGAGGTGGAACTGGAGGGAAGGAGGAGCCTGACAGAGCCGGAGGGATGGAGTGACGAGGTGGAACCAGAGGAGTGGAGTCCCGAGGCGGCGGATGGTCGACGACTGACCAAGGTGGAGCCGGAGGGACGAGGGAGCCCGGTGGAGCAGGTGAGATGACAGGCCATGGTGGAGACGAGGGAGCTAAGAGCCAAGGCGGAGCCGCTGGGTCGAAGGACCGAGGAGGAGTCCAGGGCTCGGAGGCTGGAGGCGGAGACAGGGCCTTAACACGCCAAGGCGGAGCTGGAGACTGGCAGTCCAGCGGCGAACCACCGCGCCCCGATGGCGCGGACTGAGGGTGAGCTGCGGGACTGACTGGCACCAGCAGGGATGACGAGGAACTGGCTGGTCTAGGAGGAGGAGAGAGGAGAAGGATGGGAGGAAGGACAGGAGGATCAGGACTGGACGGAACCAGCGAAAGAGGAGTAGAGGGACCAGCAGGTTTGGGAGGAGGCGGGAGAGGGAGGCTGGGAGGGAATACAGGAAACACAGAAGATTCAGAGCTGGGCGGAACCAGCGGAGACACAGAAAATTCAGAGCTGGGCGGAACCAGCGGAGACACAGAAGATTCAGAGCTGGGCGGAACCAGCGGAGACACAGAAGATTCAGAGCTGGGCGGAACCAGCGGAGATACAGGAAACTCAGGGCTGGACGGAACCAGCGGAGAAACAGAAAACTCAGGGCTGGGCGGAACCAGCGGAGAAACAGGAAACTCAGAGCTGGGCGGAACCAGCGGAGACACAGAAGATTCAGAGCTGGGCGGAACCAGCGGTGAAACAGAAAAATCATGGCTGGGCGGAACCAGCGGAGACACAGAAGATTCAGAGCTGGGTGGAACCAGCGGAGACACAGAAGATTCAGAGCTGGGCGGAACCAGCGGAGACACAGAAGATTCAGAGCTGGGCGGAACCAGCGGAGACACAGAAGATTCAGAGCTGGGCGGAACCAGCGGAGACACAGAAGATTCAGAGCTGGGCGTAACCAGCGGAGAAACAGAAAACTCAGGGCTGGGCGTAACCAGCGGAGAAACAGAAAACTCAGGGCTGGGCGGAACCAGCGGAGAAACAGAAAACTCAGGGCTGGGCGTAACCAGCGGAGAAACAGAAAACTCAGGGCTGGGCGGAACCAGCGGAGAAACAGAAAACTCAGGGCTGGGCGTAACCAGCGGAGAAACAGAAAACTCAGGGCTGGGCGGAACCAGCGGAGAAACAGAAAACTCAGGGCTGGGCGGAACCAGCGGAAATGGAGCAGAGGAAATGACTGGAGGAGGTAGGAGTGGGAGACTGAGAGGGTATACAGGGGAATCAGGGCTGGACGGAACCAGCGGGGAAACAGGAATATTAGGGATTACCTCCGTAGACCAGTCCATCAGATCCAGAACTTGCTCCATATAACTTTCAGAGACTGTATACAGCTCACCCTCAGTTGCAGGAGTGTGGGCAGGGCTTTCCTCCATGCCCTCGATCTCCACGAGGACTCCCACGATGCACAGTGTTGCCGGCTCACACACCTGGTCAGTCGCGCTCTCGAGATCCGGCTCCCTGTCAGTGGATGGCTCGGACTCTGCGGCTGCGGTGGGCTCTGGCTCCGTGCGGCGTGATGGTGGCTGGCTGGTCTCTGGGTCGGGAGTGGGGCTGGCGAGGTCCTCTATGGGGCAGACGGTGAGAGGTGACCCATTTCTCGCCAGAGTCCACTCCACGTATGCGGCGAAATCCTCTCGAGGACCATCTTCGGACGACAACGCTCTGCATTTGGAGTTCAGGCTGGTGTTGTAGAAGGTGCAGAGCGCGCCGTCCGGGTAGCTGGTGGCATTAGCTAATAGGAAAAACTGTTTGGTATGGTCCTCGAGAGAACGTCCTTCCTGCTTCAGCAGGAGGATGAGGAATTCGGGACGATAGAGGGGATCCATAGACACTAAGAAACAAAAAGACTTTGAAAACACAAAAACAAAACGGAGGGAAAAAACACGCAGTTTTCTATTTTCTTTTTCGGGTCGGGTCTTCTGTCACGGTTTTACGCTGCCTGAAGGAATACGGAGTCGAGGATAAACGGAATAAGGTTTTTAATATATCCAACACAGGGGATATCCAACATGGAGCACAGAGGTAGACACACGTAAGTAGCAAATGGTCACAAGTGAGGACAAGTGAGCACAAGTGAGCTGCAAGTGAGAAGACCCGACAAAACAGAACTGAAGGACAAGGCTTATGTACAACAGATAATTGGGGAAACACAGGTGGATGGAATCATTAAATTAACAGGGACATGGAACACATGAGGAAGATAATAGACACACCTGGGAACTAATCACGGAAGACAGAAACTGGGTCACTGGGGCAAAAACATTAAATGAGTCCAGGTGTGTGACACCATTACTCTTTTTGTTTTCTTTTTTACAAACTGTCCCATTACTATTTCGATTACTATTGGTGAAACCGCTGTAGATTTTTCAGTGTGTGGTTGAACTGTCCTAATGAATCAAACTGAATCACAAAGAATTCATGACATTTTTACAAACCAGTTTGACCTATTAGATCACAAGAGTGATTCATTTGTGAATCAGGCGTCCCTAGTTCTGATGCATTTGTTAGATTATGTGGGAAAATGATTGTTACATTATAATCTTCATTGACGAATTCAAGGATTCATCTGTTATATTCACTTCATTATTACAGATGTTTATGTAGGCTACTTAAAACTATAGGTATTGTTATTGTTTGGGAAAGCCTGGCAACCTTTCGGCAAATTTAGATTATGTTGCTTCTTTCACATTTCATGACACTTTCAATTTAAAATCTCCAGTTGTGCTGGGGTACAATTATGTTTAATTTTAAACTAAAACAGATCGATGTGACTACAACAAAGTTTTGGACCTTTGGTTGTTGTATATACTACATCAGAAATAAAATGTCTGGTGAATGTTCTTAAAAGGTTCATGAAAATAACACAACCACTGCTTTATGATTCCATTAACCTAATGGTAATGTAAAAAAAAAATATATATAAGAATTTGCCAAAATTAAGGTTAGACGCTCAATTTCCAGTGAGCCCAGGTTGTTCTTTTGGGTAGTTTACCAGATTTGATGTGTCTGCTCCACAGATTTTTGTGTGTGTTAAAGAAGACTGCCACATTAAAGTTTGAGAACCACTAATCTAGTAAATTATTAGTCAACCATTGTGACTCATTATGAATGACTAGTAGAGTAAACCTGAAATGATGAATTCATGATGTTAAAGACACGGAGACTATTTCGAAACTATCTTCTTTTTTCTTGAGTGCCATTTCTTTGTCGTCTCTCTTATGATCTATATCAGTGTTTTGATCAGTACTTTGTTATCTAGTTTCCAATTCTTCATTCTACAATCTTAAGAATGATCTCCCGTCTCTATTTGCCACAGTTGTGCAGTCCCTATTCAAGCGCCAGTCACCAAAAGGACTTCTATTTCAGTCCGCGTGTCCTTGTCTTTTCTCTATCTCTGAAGTGATGAGGCAGGGCGAGATAACAGAAACAAACAAGTCACTCTGTTGTGGTGACAAACGCAGTGCCCTTCTTTCAGCTCTTAGTATGCAGAAGCTTCTGTCTGGAGACGTATCAGGAGAGAAACGTTGGCTTGAAGGTGAGCGTGAGTGGCAAACATATAAGCTCTCCTTTTACCCCAGGAATCCTTCTCACTTCCACCTCCTGCTGAAATGTAGATCAGGCGCTATATCTGATTGTGTCTTAGAAATGTTAGGGATATTCTTATGGCATCTCTAGGAAAAACAGAGACATTGTGGAATACTGATGGAAAATCATAACAGGATTTCTTTGAAGAGTTTGAATTACAGAATTAGATATGCATTTTATGTGTCATACATGTAATTTTTCTGAACATATTAATGGCATAACTTTAACAGTGTCAGTGAAACACTCTTGTGTAGTCCTCTGATCTTTACTTTGATTGATGTTTCACGAATATTCATATTCATAATTTTAGAGTTGGCTGATATATAAACAAAAAAAGCATTTTGATTCTACAGCACATATATATCTTGATATTTATATACAGTATTACTCTGAATATGCACACGCACACACACACACACACACACACACACACACACACACACACACACACACACACACACACACATATATATATATATATATATATATATATATATATATATATATATATATATACATATATTTAAAAGAGCTGCTTTTAACATCGACATCATGAATATATTTCTGGGACTAATAATTATACCTGATTCTTTTAAGCAAAAAAGGTTAATTTATACATACAACCCTAATACTAAGGAACACATAAACAACTTAAACTTATAAATGCAATGCACAACTCAAGAGAAAAGTTCTGTCTTAAGTATATGTCTGTCTGTGTCTGTGCAGTTTCTGTCGCAGTGTCTGCTGACTCCATTACAGTTCAAGATTTCTGTTTTAGTTAAAAATGGTCAAAATGTCTACTTGCAGAAATTACATTAAAGTTTTAATGATCAAACCCTAATGAAAAGCCTGATTACATGTCCTTTTTAATATCAATATTTCAAGAGCCAAATGCATGAATCGTAGTATTATATTCATTTGTTCATTAGTTCATTGATTCCTGAGGTGGAGCACTCTAGGGATTTTCAGATTGTTAGAGGACCGCGGAAAGCTCCACTCGCTGTCTCAGTGGGATGGCGTGAACAATGTAATTAAATTCATTAGTGGATTGAAGCAGCCAGCTCCTCCAATCAGACTTTATGAAGTGGTTACAGAAACAATTCACCTCTTGAAGGATGGGAAATGGATTTGTTATGGCAGAAGCCCCTGCAGGGCCAGAAGGACACTTGCTTGAAGAGAGAGCATAGTTTGAGGACCGAATGAACCTGACAGAATGGAGAATACACAACAGTTTGACAAATGACAGCAGAACAGGAAACACATTAGAGAACTGCATGAGAAGCTACAATTTTTACATGAATTGTGGCATTTGCAACTTTGTCAACATACAATTTGTAGGCTTTGTATTTATTTTTTCACACCACAGAGCACTTATTCCATTAAGACCTCATGTGGTGTCCTTGCTCTGCTGGAAATGTGTTGCCCAGGGTTTTCTTTCTTGCTGCAGATGCATTGCTTGCCCAGAGTGTCTAAGCTTGTTGATGACATGACCAAGATTTTGGTATCCTGACAGTGTTTTGTGCTTTTGGGTGTGCCGGATGCTGTGTGATTTGAATGACAAGCAATGTCTTAATGAATTAACATAATGAATTAAAACATAGCCGTATAACTATTTGTGATGTAATTGCTCCTCCACTGTTCTCTTTGTTTTTGTATGCGTGAAATTAGGTCAGTCACAATGTCAAAATGACGAGCACCACTTGTTTAGTATAGGCTATTTATGTGATGCGATCTGGGAAAACCTGTCGGATGTCGTGCTGGGTTGTTTTCAGGAAATTTGAATAAGGTCAATTGTCAATTTTTTGTCAAAATTGAAAATTCATTCAACTATTAATTTAGAACATCTTGAAAATATCTTGGCAAATTTCACTTGTTCAGTGCAAAAAAATAAAAATAAAAATAATAAAGTGCTGCATTGGTGCTTTGTTTTATCACCACAAAAATAGTTAACCCATCAAAATGAACCATGTAACCTATGTAATAAATGTATATCAATGCTCATTTCTCGCCAGTCCTGTGCAAAGTTTTTTTATTATTTTTTTATATATATCGTGAGAATACTATTCGTAATAGTATTAACAGTATAATAAATAACTAGTATTTTATATATACATTGTGACATTGATATTTATCTCATTTATTATTTATTAAACACACACCAGTTATAATGCATTACCATGTAATATTTCACTTTTGCCTTCATTGTCTTTTTCCAGGTGGTGAAAATGATGATCATCGTGGTGGTGACCTTTGCCATCTGCTGGATGCCATACCACGTATATTTCCTCGTTACGGGGTTGAACAAGCAGCTGGTTAGGTGGAAGTTCATTCAGCAGATCTATTTGTCAGTCATGTGGCTTGCCATGAGCTCCACCATGTACAACCCCATTATTTACTGCTGCTTGAACAGCAGGTAAGACTCAACTTAGAGCATGCCACAGGGATTCATGACACAAATGCATTTTGTCATAGCAACATGAGTGTTGTTCCCTCTGTTTATTGCATGAATAGGCCATATCATCCAGTAATGGACATACTTGAGACGTTCCTCTTGTGAATATTACTCATAAATCAATGATTGAAATTAAAGTGTTTTTAATAATCATTCCAAGAAAAGGACAGGTATAGGAAACAGGCTTAATCTGATGCTGTGTGAATTACAATTTTAAGTTCTTAAAACACAGAAAATTTATGAATTCATTAATTAAATTAAAGGGGCCATGAACTGTCATAAAACATAAAAAAAAGGAAAAAAACATAATTAAGAAATAATAGGTTATTTTCTGTCCTGTTTTTAACTCCCCTCATCAGAAAACTCAGTTTGAGTAGGTGTAGCGGATTTTAGACTCAGAAGAAAATTCCAGCTGCTATGATTGGCTAACAGTTGTGTGTGTTTGACAGCCCACATCCTTCATAGATGGACTTTGCTGTGATTTAGTTCAAAGACGCATAAATACTCAGTACATTTTAAATGATCTGTAATAACAGACAAAGCTAAAGTGATCACGCAATTAAAAATAGTTACTCACTCAAATTTGTGTGGTGCAACATTACTGCCAGTTCCAATACAGTAGGCACAGCATCATCTTTTAGTTTCAATCTTCATGAAAATCCTACGTCAAATTGTGCCTTGTTTGTAAACAGATCTGAAGTAAGATGAAGTGAACAAAGGATCTAGTTCTTACTGATGTAGTCTGGCACTTCATAAAAAATAAGGTTAATCAAATAAAGTTATCATTTTGTTTTTGCGTAGACCGGCATTCACCTTTCTTATTTACACTGCATGCATGATTTGGTGGGCGGGGCTAAACAAGCATTGATGTGGAAGCAGGTGTTGATCTTTTTCTACGGAGGCTGTATTTAGACACAAAGTTGCACATTCCACTAGCTTTAGGCTTTAGTACTGTATAAGCTGTTTAACAAGAAAGTTCTGAAATATACAGAATGTTTTTATAGCACAATGACCTCATGTCAAGAGATCAAGGGAATTTGGTTTTCTCAGTTCATATCTACTTTAACGTAACACTATTCCAATCTTTTCCTATCTTTATTTACTCATCTTAATGTCGTTTCAAACATGTATGCGGACATTTTTGTCCCAAGGAACATGTGAATGTTTTTAAAAGTTTTCCTTTCTTGTTTCAAAAGTTATAAAGGTGAGGGTGAATGAATAATGAAAAATGGGTGAACTAGTTCAGTGCAGCGTAACAAATCTTTATTCATCCTGTGTATAGCCGACAGAAAATAAGACATACAGATGTGAATGACAACAGCACAGGGACTATTAGAAAGCCTTTTAGAGTCAATGATTTTTGTCCAAGGATTTAATTAAAGGAATGTTCCTGGTTCAATACAAGTTAAGCTCTATCGACTTCTTCCTTGGTGTATTGCCACAGAAGAAAATTTCGACATTCTTTAGTTTGTTAAAACTAGAAGTTATGTTTAAAGCACATTTACATTGGAAGAGACTGCTCTGATTAAAATGTTCGCTGTTAAAAAGTAAAAAAAAAAAAAAAAAAAAAAAAAAAATACACGACATTTTAATGAGATTAGTGTGATTAAAATATGTTTATATCCAGATTTCAACTCACTTAAAGCCAGTACATCTATTAACCAGAGAAGCACTGTAAAGAAAATACCTCACAAGTATTACATTAGTAATAAAGTCCTACATGCCTAGGATTATTTTTGCTAAATGATCTATAGTGAATATTTAGAATTTATTTAAGATTAAAGACATTAGGTCTGTCCACTTAGACATGTTCAATAAAATGCACATTTTATTTTTTTTATTTCATGGCTATACAAAATCATTGACATTAGAAACGGTTGTGTCAGGTTTGGTTAAAGGCTTACTGTACCTTACTATGAGAGCTATATAGAAGTCTGTTATATGGCTCCCCATAATGACCTTTACTCAGCGCTGCAGTTTTTTTTTTTTTTTTTTTTGAGCACTCTACCAGTTGTAGCCTGGCAACTGTTGCTATCCACCATTAACGTGATCAGTCTGGGACAGCCATAACATTGACTTTATGTAAATGCACCACAGATGGAATACATGGCTAAAATGCAAGACTGAATGATAAATAATCCACATCTATTTTCTTCAGGTCCCATTTGGCTCAGTTCAAAATGACCAGTACTGGAGCATGACAATTTGCAACCATATGCTATCCAATAACCAGAAAATCATTATCAAAGAGTTGAATACAACGAAAAAAAAAAAAAGACTCTGATATCTAACCTGTGATATTGGTTTTCTCTTTGTCCTGTGCAGTACTTGGACTTCACAAATTTATCGTGTTTAATGGCTTTTGGCCATTTGCAAAGATTTTTTCTTACCATTTTCATTCTTATGAAAGCCTGTTTGCACATCAGGGTAAAAAAATAATATAAAAATAAAAAAGGTAATTGTAAAATAAAGTTTGAAATAACAAACACTGTGTTAAAATTTGTAGTTGCAACATATAAAAGTGAAAGAAATAAAATCATGCATTAAGGCCCCACTTAAAAATAAATATACTAAAATGCATTTGAAATGCATTCATCTCATCCTTAGTATATTACAAATACATGTATATTTTTATGTATGTAATAAAAATACCCTACAAGTGTATCTTTAGTATGCTAAACTGGTATCCTTAAAGTCTGTTAAACTACAACAACTAATTGTGTACTTAATGCATTGTAGTTGTGAGGAAGTAGGTCTGAGGTCCAACTAAAGATATATTAAAATATATGTCTTAAGCCACTGGGGTATATTTTAGCAATAGTCAAAAAAACAAAAAAAAAAACAACAAAAAAAAAACACATTGTATGGGTCAAAATTATACATTTTTCTTTCATGCCAAAAATCATTAGGATGTTTTAGGTTTATTAAGAAATGTGCATTATGCACATTATAATTTCCATATCAGTAAGTCTCAAGCGATGTGTCAGTAAATATTTTTTAGAGATTTTAACTAATGAAATAACTGTATTTTTAATATATTATTGCATTTTTGCCCATAGATTTGTTCAGTTTTTCATCTGGTTTGTATATGTCCTTGTCTGTGCTCAGGTTTCGGGCCGGCTTCAAACGGGTTTTCCGCTGGTGCCCTTTTGTGCGGGTGTCAGACTATGACGAGCTTGAGCTGCGGGCCATGCGGCATAAAGTAGCGCGCCAGAGCAGCATGTACACACTCTCACGAATAGAGAGCACCATCGTAGCTGTGTGTGACCCCTCAGAGCCAACCGGTCACCTAGGCCGAAAGAGCCTTCACCACCACCAGCACAACGGCTGCTCCAACCCTAACAAGAGCAAAGAAGTGACGTATATGCCGAGCGACCTGAAGGAGGAATTCTGCTGAGATGGACTTTGACGTAAGATTTGTGCTGAAGTATCAAAAACAGCCGTTTTAACAAAGCCTCATTCTGTAAATGGGAAGGAGGTGATAAGAATTGAAAAGTAGACTGTTTATTTGTCATATCATTAATTGAAAATGCAAGTGTATAACACATAAACAGCATCCTGATACAGTAATGTTTTGTGGCGTATGTCTGGTGCGCTATGCCTTAAAAAAAATTTGAGTCACCCCCAGCACTCATCACCACAAAGACCAATATTGTCCAGCATCTGAGGAGCACTTTGTCTATAGCAGAAATTGTAGATAGCGGCTGCCCTTTGATGCCAATCAGGTCCTCTTTCATCATGTGGTTAGCAAGGACAGCATGCTACCTGAATGCCAAAGTTTTGATTTCTCCCTGGAGCTGAACGCTCAATTCTTGTTAAAATCTCTCATGTTTGAAAAGGTTGAGACCGATCCTGAGCTGGTAAATAAGCAGGTGTGTTTCCAGCACACGAGCTGCTTGGCTGAATCGTGTAGGGAAATTTGTTAGCTTCATATTCTTTCCTGTTTCATCTAAAACATTTAATGTAATTGATGAGATGGTAAACCAATTGTGCATCATCGTATTAGCATAGCTAAGATCAATTTTGAAATTTGACCTTGTAGACTGCTACTGCACTATATGTATGTACAGTATGGTATATATTTTCTGTTTGCATGGAATAGCTGGATGACTTGTTCATTTGGCAGAGAGCACTGCATGGGATGCTGTATCCCTTTCGTGCAATGCATATTACTTTTCATGACCATTCATTTCCAGTGTGATGAAAGAACCGTCAGTTTTCTTTGTTGTTACTTGGTTTCGTTGGTCTGCTGATCAAATTTTTATTTTTATTTTACAATAACTAGACGCTATATGCTAAATTAAACATGGACAGAGCAAGGTCTTGACAAAATAATGTAGCATGATGCTGTTTGAAATGTTTGCATAATGTGTCTTGGGTTTTTAAAATATAATGTGCAGTCGTATGCATTCGATTGTGCAAAAATGCAGTACATTAAACATTATTACAGCTGAATTTTCAGCATCATTACGCCAGTCTTCAGAGTCACATGATCCTTCAGAAATCATTCTAATATGCTGATTTGCTGCTGTCTGTTGGAAATGTCTTACTGTTGTTTTGATCACTATAATGCATCTTTTATGAATATAACTATTAATTTCTTACTAACATAACATTTTTGGTGATGTAAACTGTTCATAATATACTTCAGTTTCACATTTGCAAATAGTATGCTAGCTGGCACATAATTGAAAAGCTTAAAATTAGTTAACTCTTAATCAAAACGTATACAATGTAAAATTAATCATCTAATGCCTAATCAGCCCAGCTGATTAATCATTTCAACTGACTAGTATGAAATATTATACAGTATTTGATCCAGAACATGGCCAGGATGTAAGATGACTGTGGCTACATCTGCACTCATCTGGATGCATCTTTCAAAGTGCTCTCCATCCACAGCTGTGGGTTTTAGATGCTTGTGATCGGATGAGGCAGAGGGACCACACATAAGTTCTCACTGTATTTATCTGCCACAATCTGTTTATTACCAAATGTATCGCAATCAATCGCCATTAGTTTAAAAATGCAACGGCCTTCATGTTTTGCCACAGGACAGCAAGTGTAATACATTTCCTATCATCTTTGCAGAAATGGAATATGAAGATTGTTCACTGAAACTCTGGCACAAGGCTGGTGTTTTGTTTGTACTGTTCAGTGAAGCTTCCAGCTGAGCAGCAGTGAGGGGTCTGATTTTCCTCAAATTATTTTTGTCTTCTTGTTGTTGATCATTGGGCCGTCCACATTCTGCCCTGGTTAGATTTCGTTTGCTTTCTTCAAAGACAGTAGCCACGGAACAGGCACTGATGTTTCTAGGAAAAAAATATGTATTTTCTAAGAAAGTGAAAAAAAAAAATAACAAAAACATTTCCACACAGATTTCTCAAGGACTACAGTAAATTCGAATTTTTCTTAGTTTAAGTAACGAAAGACTGGAGCAATGGCTTATAGACGTGTGGCTTTGCATGTATCAGTAGTACAAATTTGATTTAGTAAATATAAATGTTAATAAAAGTGTAAACGTAAATATAGTTATAATATATAAGCAGTTATAATTTTTAATAACAATTATTTTATTATTGATGTTGTCATACCTCATTTGTTTGTGGTCTTGTCAAAAAACAAAAACAAAAAAACAAGTAAACCAGGTTGAAGATTTTCCTTAACATGAAGGAATGAATTTCAATACCTGGATGAACCTTACCTTGCTCAGCCTTGGAGTGATGCAAGTGACCCATTTACATTTCTCTCTTATCTTGTCCTTAGGTTGTTTTCCAGGGTTTGTACTTGACTCTCATGAATCATGATAGACTCCACGTCTGTGCTCTTAAGTTAAGCTCTGTGTTACGGGAATCTGGAGGGCTCACATATTTAAACAGGTTAAACACCCCCCCCCCCCACCAATAAATAAATAAATAAATTACAATTCTGTTATGTACTCACCCTTATGTTGTTCCAAACATGTACAGATTGACTTTTATTTTTCTGCAGAACATGAAAGCATATCTGTTATACTTCCTCACAGAATGTTGGTAACAGTGACCATTGACTTCTGTTGTATGAACAATATGTAACTCAAATTATTTACAAAAAGAACATTTGCAGCAACATGAGGGTGAGTAAATGATCCCTAGGTTTGCTGTGTATTATTATAAATTTGCATAGATCAAACACTCAGTGGAGTTTCTCGAGCAGGGTATATATTGTTTTCCTCCATTCTCTTTATTTTACCAATTTAAAAGCAATTATGAGGTAATCCATCACTAATAAACACAAAACAAGATCTATAGCTGGCTTAGCCATAGGCATTGATTGGTAAGGATTGCTTGCCACAAATCTGACTCTTAAGTTGTTCCTTAGAAAACATGTTTGGAGGCCTTGGTATGCTCACCCTCACTGCACCACCTATTGCATTTTTTTTCCATAGTGATGAAAACCAGCTGTGGTCACCCAAACATGTATGCATAAATAACATGCATACTGCATATATTCATCATAATATAGTGATTTGTTTTGTTTTAACAATTGTAATTGTAATGTTTGCATTTTTACAGTTTTTTTTTTTCTGACACCTTGTGTCTTTCTCTTGGTAAGACGTAAGATCAATTAATGTGGGCATTATTAAAGTATGCCAGCCTTTAAGGGAAGAAAACAAAAAACAAATACCTTTTATTATTATTATTATTATTTACAGAAAAAACTATCTGAATCCCTGAAAATATCCTTGATAACACATAAGATTAAGAAATTGATACAAATAATTGTACAAAAGCATCTTTAAAATCTTTAATGTTCATATGTAAAAGTTTTTGGTCAGTAAGATTTATATAATAAAATATACTTTTATTTGTCAAGGAAAAATGTACTTGATAAAAAGTGACAATGGTTCAGAATATTTAAATAATTAAATGTTAAATATTTAATTAAATGAAAATCCTAAAGAAAATAAAAATATTATTGATATTGATGCTGAAATTTCAGCTCTGCCATCACAAGAATAAATTACATAAAAATGTCCAGTTTTATTGTTTTTTGTTTTGTTTTTGTTTTACTGTAAAATTTACTGACCCCGAACATTTGAATGGGAAGTGTACATTTCACTGTATATAATCATTTAAAGAGTCATCAATGAACTGATAAGTCACACTTTTACCTTAATGAATATGGACTACATAACCTATGGACAAATATAGGGTTAATGACTCTCACAGTCACAATATTAAAGAACATTGTCTTTGTCCTTCAATGTTGTTTAAACAAAGCACTTCTGGCATTGTGTAGCCTGGTTTCTTGTCTCATACCAGCTCTCTCAAACTCTTGCATTGTTCTATGTCCTTTTAGTGATTTTCATTGAACCCATTTTCCCCCTTGCATTAGTGTCTATGTTTCAGTGTTAATATGGTTGATGTCTAACATCTTGCATATCAGTAACCTTTAATTTGTGCATAACTGCACTTCTACAAGCCTACAACTGATGTTTTTGTCAATAGGCCAATGCACCTGCCCAGTGAATGTGCTAAGACCATTTGAAAGTATTAACCATGAATGTAGAAAACATCATGGACATGTTTTGACAGTGTTGTACACAGCATTGCTAACAGACTGAACAAAATGTATAAATGATCACCCCATTATCAACTCACATCTGTCTAAAAGAACACTTGCGAATGTATGCGTGTCAAAGCATCGGAGAATGTGCTTATTGCCTTATCACTGTGTTTCTGAAATTCATGTATGTTTATAAGTTAAAAGGCCCATATACTCATAATGGAATACATTCAGCAACTGTACAGTATGTCATAGTTTGTCATGCATTTTGTTGATTCCATTGTGTACAATTTAAAGAGATATACTTCTCTTTTTCTTCTTTTAAATGTTTAATTGTGTTTGATGTCCGAGGCTCAATGGATTTTTGTGAGCCATTCCTATTACAAATGAACACAAGGACATTTGATTTTCTGTGTATACTGTAGTTATGTAAGCAAAACACTCCGTATACTTGTGGATGTTTGTGCTGGTGCGTTCATGTATTATCTAAAACAGTATTATTATATTTAATTAGATAAGCTGCAATTTTATTTTATGTAGGTCTATGATTGTATAGCCTAATCATCAGTCATGTAACTATAAGTTCAACTTTCTGTATAAATTATTGATAGCTTGTGAAGTTAAAAATGTCTGTATGCATTTATTACAAACGTGACACATTTAGCTACACAAGGCACTAATTTATCGAGTCATGTAGATTTACTTGTGGATTATTGTGATTCTGATGGCACTTATTCACTGCAGAGAATATACCAACCCGATCTCACGTCAATTTGTACATATTTTACAAGGTGGCTTATTCGTATGAATTTGTACAACCACACTTGTACAAATTCATAAGATTTTTGCCAAATCGTACGTATTTTACGAGTTGCACAATTCGTATGAATTTGTACGAATGACCTACACCTAACCCCGCCCCTAAACCTAAACGTCACTGGGGCTTAGACAAATAGTATAAAATCATACGAGTGAGGTCGTACAAATTTGTACGAATTAGCCACACTGTAAAATACGTACGTATTGGTCGTGAGATAGCGTTGAATATACTGGTGAGCAAATTATGTAATTTCCCCAAATCAGTTCCGAAGAAGAAACAAACTCAACTATGTCTTAGATGGCCTGAGGATGAGAAATTTTTCAGCAAATGAGGGTAAACTATTCCTTTAAGAATGGATAAAAATGATGGGATGAAGCTATGTGTTACATTGGGCAAGTTTTTACAAATGACTAGCTTTTTTGATAATGGTGTTGTCTGATTTTGCACATAATAGTGCATTTTTTAAATAACTGTAATATTTACTATAGTGTCTCCTTTCTTTTTTTTTTTTTTTTTTTTTTTATATGTTTGGTCAAAAAGCTGTGTACTGCCAATGTTTTTGTTAGATATTCTGACTCTAGTTCAACTATTGTAATTGCCAAATTGTGATTGATGAAAATAAATGTGTTCAAAGGCTTTTAAAATGACAACTGTGAGATTCTAGTCCTCATCGATTGACAGCCCTGTCGAAACAATATTTAGAAAATAAATATTTGGTTCTGCTGTTACTCAAATCAAAATGGCCCAGCTGAGCAGTGTAAAAAAATAATAAAATTAAATAAAGCCCCTCTGGGCTCAACATGTTTATGATTTGTGTTGAAGCTGATGGGGAGGTTTAGTTAACCACTGATCTACACTCGTAGGACTAGATGGAGTACTTTTAAGAATAGTTCAGCATCAGTCATGTGTGCACAGGATTTTTATTAAATCCGGTGTAACTCAAATGAGACTAATCCCCAACCTCCCGATAACACTTGGTGTATCTCTTTCCCACTCTGAGATACTCCCTGCTTTCTTGCTCTATTGGAAATGGAATGTTCCCACACTAAAATTATGTGCGTTTACCAGTGCACACCAAATAGTGAGCTTAAAAAATCTTAAAGCCAACATCATTTAACACAAGGAACCATCACAAACTGCAAGAATAAATCTTTATATGAAATGGTTACTGGTTAATCTACGAGGCTCAATTTCAGAGACCCTGTAGATACTTATGAATACTGAAGGGCTAAACCTTAGCACAGCATTTCTGTCTTTATCATACATTTCTATATGAGAGTAGAACTTACTTACTAATAAAAAGGTAAAAAGAATGAGTTAAGCAAAGGTAAAATAGAAATGCTCTGTGCAAAACATGCAGCATAATTCAAACCCCTCTAAAATAAGCTAAATTATTTTAGGCAGAATTTAATTGATGCACAGTCATACAGTCACAAAGAAAATAAAAACTAACAATGGTTTTATTTCAGTAAAAGTGTAGTAACCATGGTTTTGTGGCGTATTGATTACTGTTTGTATAACCACAGTTTTAATACATATTATGTAAACCATGGTTAAAATATGGTTAGTGTGGCAAAACCATGGTTAAACTATAATAACCATGGTTTTTGGTTTTATAAAATCATAGTTAATTTTCAAAGGTACAGTCATAAAGAAATTGGTCTCCAACAGCATGGTTGCGCACATGGTTATTAATAACACCAACTATTGGGCTGTTACTTTAAATAGCTTCTGAAAGAAGTATTCTAATAAAACAGCAGAATTTGAATGTGGAAACAAAACAACCATGAATAAGCGAGGATATGCCAGAGTTACAGTTTGCTGACGAAATTACAAATTTTCGTATACACCAACAAAATGCAGTATATCAAGTGGGGATATGAGCAAACTCATCCACTCTTGTGACCAACACAGAACAGTGATAAAAGCTGAGTGAAGCTCATGTGGAAATGGATAAATAAAATGTATTTGCTGCAAGGCACAATATAGTAAAGGATATAAACGCTCAAGGGCCACTACAAGTTGAAGGTGCATCTTGCTGTTTGCCTGAGTTGTTTGATCTCCAACTTAGACACTTTACAAGAGCTTGATCAGTTTGTCCTTAGGCCAAAATTGATTTACAGCATACAGCATTATACTTTCTGAACATGCCCTGAAACTGCACATCTGGCGCAGTAAGACTCAGGATGTGTCAGTTTTGCAGTGGCCAGCAGCCATAGAGACACAACAAATAGAGATGCCTTATCTGCACTGTGTGAGAGCTGTTACTAATCAATGGAGGAATGTACAAAAGGAACACGAGTGTGTGAAACACTCCCACAAGGCATTTCTCTCCTTACAGGAAATGACTCAACTGGGGCACCTGATTCACTGTGCCTCTATTTCTCCTCTTTTATTTCCTTACTACATTTTGTGCATAATAATGCCCGATCTGTGGTCATTTTTTGGTAGGTATGCCTGGTTTGCAGTCACACACACATATTTCACTGACAGAAATCGCAGTCCTTCATTTTTAGAGAGAGTTTGTGATTTCTGTATTTATAATCTTGCTTGTGATATGACACATTAGATAGTTAAGCAACTGGGTAAATTAAACTAGATTAGTATGATTTGGGCCAAGACCATAAACATGTCTTAATTATTTGGGGGGATTTTTGGCAGGTTATTGTCCCTTTATTTTAAGAAATTAAAGAAATAAAGGAATTAAAATGACAAAAATAATTACTTTTAAAATATTGAAACAATTTAAATAAATACATTTATTCAGTTCGTTCGTTTGAAAATGTCAATTTAACAAAATAAATGTTTTTTTTTGTTGTTGTTGTTGCACACAACAGCTTTGTTAAAGTTTGATTTACATGATTAATTATGAATAACATAAAAAAATAAATAAAAAAGTAACAGGGTCTGGTGAGTCATCAGCCACTCTATTTCCAACATCCACTCTATTTCCAACATCCCCATACATGTTGTTAATGTTTGAGGAAAGCCACAGGATCCTAACCCTCAATCTGTCACCTGCTGTTAAACATGACAGGAGACTTATAATGATATAGAGATGTTGATCTTGTGGGATGCATTTGATATGATGATTGTTGTTGTTGCATACTGTATCTCCTTGGTACTACGTAAGCACTTGCTTGGTCACTGTCCATGGTCCTGATGTTATAAACGTCCAGTGGAGCCACAACAAATGGTCCTTGGGATATGATTGCTTGTTGACTGTCTTATACTGTTTTCATTAGAATTGATTAGAAGACATTGCTGAATTGGACCGTTTGGTTTTCATTTTCTCTCACAGAGAAATTATCTCTGTAGAGCTTGTCCTTATAGCCCCTTATTGAGAAATCAGGAACCGAGACACTTTTTCATCATGTCGATGTGATGCATCACCTTCACAGGGATTGATTTTGGACCCACTTTCTCATAGTCCAACAAATCCCACAAATATATGCTTCGGGCAACAAATGCTGAGGGGCTAGAAATGTACCCAGTCTCTCACATCCATGTCATTTTAAATTATGCGCCAAGGGAGCTGGCGTTCACAAATCTCTTTAAAAATGTCAAGGAGACCTCAATTCTGGCTTAAGAAAAGGGGTTCAAATGATGTGAAGTCAGTGAATGCCCAGAAGAGACATTTGGAAATGGGGTCCAGTCACCTTACTGCTCATCAACCACCTGCTTCTACATGCACTTCAGAGTGAGGATCAAATATATTTGATGTCTGTTTCCAGATGTTCCAATATGCAGGGCTGGAGCAGATTCCAACACAACACAAAGCATTGACACAATGCAGCCACAACATTTGAGGTAGTCTGTATGCATAGTAATGCCTGTGCCATCAACCCACCTGTTCTTTTGCACCTGTTATCCTGAAGGTGGGAAAACATCCAACAGTCATGGTGAACATGTTTTGAAGGATTCTATCATGTTACCCAAGCCTAAACACTTTGACGCTTTAATTACTTTCTTATGATGAATTTAATTACATTTAGGCTTTTATTCACATGTAGTGAACATGAACAGAAGCTCAGCCATATTTGCTTGATGCATGAGAACAAATCTTATTGTCTCTAATGGAAGCTCAAACAAGCTGCGCAACACACATGAATGAACCTCATTGGTTTTCACATGTCAAACAAGCATACTTAAGCTTCCATTTGCCATCACCGATGTATGCGTTGATTAATATAAATATGTGAATAAAAGCTAAATTAAATCTGTTCATTATATAAATCAATCAAGTCTTTTCAGAAGTTTGGACTAAACTGCTCATTTCAAATGGATTAGTTTTATCTCTTTATCAACTTTTGTTAGGCCTCAAAGAGGTTCTTATTTTAGTTTTCTTTGCTTATGTAATGGAGCCTCCTTGTTAGTGCGTCCACCTCCAATGCCAGACACCCGGGTTCGAGGCCCACTTGGAGCCAGAGTGAGGTGTGGCCCTGAGGACACAGGAGAAAGGGATTGCATTGGTGCCGTGACCCGGATGGGAGTCAGGTTTTGGGAGATGAGTGTAATGGAGGCCATTAGGTAGGTGGCTGCAGTCATTTAGCCACCTTGTTAGTGCGTCCGCCTCCCATGCCAGGGACCTGGGTTCGAGGCCCACTCGAGCAAGGGCAAGGTGTGGAGGTGAGGACCCGGGAGAGATGGGTTATACTTACAAAAAGTATTCTGGTAGCTTCATAAATTAAGGTTTAACCACCGAAGTCACATGGACTATTTTAATGATGTCCTTATTGATATCCATGTTCTGGGCGTTGAACATGGTACTGTAGTTGCAGAGTCAGAAAGCTCTTGGATTTCAGCAAAAATGTCATAATTTGTGTTACGAAGATGAATAAAGGTCTTATGGGTTTGGAACGACATGAAGGTGAGTAATTAATGACAGAATACAATTTTGGTGAACTATAACTTAAATATACACATTAATATCTAAATGGTGCATATTATTACCTTTTGAAATGGTATAATCTAGTGAGAGTTTTATACCATTTTTTTTTTCTGAGAGTTTATGTATCATTGGTTTTTATTGATTTATTTTCTTAACCTTCTAATGTTTAGTCCAAAAGACAGACTTCTCTCTTCAAAGTATGTCCCAATATGTATGTTCGAACATTACCTTTGAATTATTTTATATATAGGTAAAAATAATATGCAGCACCCTTAAATACCTACAAATACGGAGCCCCGCATATGAAAAATATAAGGCTAAATAGTTTGCACGATTTACTAATTTGTTCCCTTGATGTACTAAAATGTGCAGACGATTACTATAGCATTCCCTCGATTTACTGTTGCGTTCACTCGATTTATAAATTGTGCGCACGATTTACTAATCAGTTCCCTCGATTTGCTAAATCAAGCGAGCGCAATAGTAAATCGAGGGAACGCAATAGTAATCGTGTGCATGTTTTACTAAATTAAGGGAACGACTTAATAAATCGTGCGCACAATTTTTTTTTTTTTTTTTTTTTGCATGTCATGTGCAGGGCTCCGTATACAAACACTGATGATGCCAGGCTTGTCATTGACATCATAAGTTAATTTGACTGCTGTAAATGTAGCACCTGTTAGTGTTGCCATTTTCATACTTCATATGCATTAGCACTCAACTCTGTGTACTAACTGCCTGCAAAATATGACTTTTGAATAATGGTTTTGAGTTATTGTGGCATAACAATATTGCTAGGGTGCTTTGAGTAGCTCATTTGGGGAATAAAATGCAAAAACAATATTACACATCTTAACCAGTTTTCACTTTAACATCCCAGTGTGCAATTTATCATTATGCTTCTGCCACTCGATTTGGGATTAACTGGATTATCACTATTCTTCACACATCTGCAGATAGTCCATTCTTAATATGTTTATAACAATACTAATCAGATGAATGGGCTTCTCACTTGAGCAATCATGTGAATAAGCCATGCTCAGATACTGATATCTGGATCTGTTTGAAGGAATGGCTATGCTTTGTCTTATCTTAAATGCAGAAGCCAGTTCAATATGATGTGGATTATAATAGTAAAAAATATACACCAGGCCTTTGTGTGTCTGTCAGTTAATTTTTTCCAATCAAGCTCTAATTTTGCTGATGTTGATTGGATGAATCCAAGACAGAGTAAGGAGGATGATATTGACCACTCAGACATATGAAAATCAAAATTTCATTATAGCTTCTGTAGAAATAGACTTTAAAGAAATACTTCACATTAAATGAAATACTGCCCTAATAAATAAATAAATAAATAAATAAATAAATAAATATATATATATATATATATATATATATATATATTTTTTTTTTTTTTTTTTTTTTTTTTGTATTTTTTTTTTTTTTTTTAAACCTGTATGACCTTTTCTTCTGCAGAATGTTTCATGTGTCTTTGTCTAAACATTGCAAGTCAGTGGTGTACAAAACAACACTGGAAACACTTGAGATATGTTGTCATTAGAGAAATTGTTTTCCAGAGAAGAAGAAAAAGTCATGTTTGTAACTTTGTGAGTAAATGATGAAAAAGACATGTATTTTATCCTTTTTAAAAAGCCAGCTGCCTTTTGCTTGCTCTATGATGTTACTCTATGATGTTTTTAGAGTTTACAGTTTTTAATTTAGAGCTGTATTAATCCCTTTGAGGCAATTAATTCAGACTTTCGTGTTTTGCTTCACAATCTGTATAAAACAATTAATACACACATACAAATACACCAGATACATGGGGGGTGGGGTGGGGGAGGGGAGTTAAAAGCATAAAATAAAATTATTACATAAATAATGTAAATCAACTACATTTATTACATAAACATATTGCTTCAGACACAAAGGAAAATTTTTACCGATTTGTGGAACATCTAATTGACCTTAAATGTCGCCCAAGGGGCACTCAAAATAATAACTCAAAGGGTGTGTGCAGTCTCCTGTTATTTTATGTGCCATCCTCATTACTCGCGGTTCATAATAAGATGTACTTCGCAAGGGAACACTTAACATTTTTTAGCACATATTAACAATACCTTGCAAACGAGGTTTGTTCTTTGTAGACAATAAGGAAAACCAACAAATAAAGGAAAAGGACATGATACTTTCAATAAATTGAGTATTGAAAGTCCTGAGAATGACTCTCTGTATATTAAATTATTCAGGTTCCTCAGCACAAACAATCTTTTAATGTGACTTTTTAATGATGCATCTGTTCCTAAACACTTGTATTCCACAACTAAATTAACCTGTGTGTCATTAATGACTACCCCTTCGAAGTGCAAGTTTTTTCTTACGAAAATTGATGATCATTTCTTTTGTTTTGACAGATTAAAATCAAATTTCATCCTATTACACCATAAAGTAAAATAATCCAAAACTGGACAATATTCTTGATCTAGATATTACAGCAAAGAAGGAATCACAGAATCACCTGGGCCCGGTTCCCCGATAACGCTCACTCTTAGCGCGCTATCAGTAAAATATAGACTATGAATTAAATTATCAAATGGTCAGTAAAATGTTCACACGATATGTTGTGACGGGTAGATGAACCAGGTATCCCTCGCTAATCATCCACCCTCCTTATCCTGTTGTGCCACTTGTGCCGCTTCTTGACATGGGTTTAACGACTTCTAAAAATTATGCAGTACACTTTATATTAATGGTAAGGTACTTTACAATCAGAATTGATTGGCAAGCAGCTGCAGTTACTTCTGTTTAATGCAGTATTGATTGCCATTGGTTAATGTTTTCAATAAAAAGCAACCTATCTACAATGAACAGAGAGAGTGAGTTAGATACAGAATATGATGGGGAAGCAACGTAAAAAAAGGCACCAAGCCTCTTGTCAGAGAAACTTGAAGTTTTGCTGGACCTTGCCACCAGGTCAGAGATCACACCCCTATGGTCCACTATAACCTGCACGTTTATGGCCGGGTATCCCTTTCGCGATATGTAGGCCTGATCAATCACTGATGGATTGGCGATAGGGATGAGTGTGCCATCCACTAGGATGTAATTCCCAGCATGGCGCAGAAGGGCGTTGGTGGCAGTGTGGACGCACCTCCACACCGAGGTCTTGATTAGGCCGTAGCCCTCTCCCATGACCTCGAAGAAGCTCCCTGTAGCAAAAAAAAAAAAAAAGTAGCGCTGCAAGCAGCTGGCCTTTAGGACTCAAAGCAAAATTCCGCCGCGTTAGCCTGGCAAGCGCAGGTCTGAGAAGGTCCGGCAGCTCCATAATGAGTTGTCTTGGGAGGCATTTTTTTTTTTATATAGCCACGTCAGGCAAAATGTAAATTAAGTTTTGCCGAATAAAAAAATTGACATGGACTAAACGGCTCAGCGTCCGGCTCCCTCTTTGATTCAATACAAGGACACGTTGGATCGCTATATTTGGTGGCTTACTGGACACCACCATGCTTACCCATTTATAGATCTTAGCCATTTAGGGCCAAATTGTTTGCCAGATTTTAATTATCAAAAGTGATTGCCAATTTAAAAGCTTTAATTACATTACAAAATAGCCTATGCTAATTACCACCATATGAGTTCTGATACCACATAAAGACAACTTCATAAATAGGCCTGTATCCATTGCAAATGTATTTTATTATGAGTCTTAAAATTTCCATAACATAAAATCATTGTTGTCATACCATAGTTTGACTTGAACTGCGCTGCGCTGATTTCTATTTTCTAGACATAGTTACAGTGACGGTAATTATGTCTTGAGCTCAAACAACGCTAAGAGAGAGCTTACGAATGGTCCAGACCAACCTTATGAAAGTGTGACTTACAGAAGATATACTTAGTGTACAAACGTGTAAGGTATCGTGCCATAAGGTTAAGAAAGAGGTTAAGGAATAGGTTAAGAACTACTTAGCGATAAGAACGTTTTGGGGAACCGGGCCCTCATATTTTCTGTATATTTTTCCATTTATCATCTCCAGCTCATAAAAGTAAAAAAATCCAGTCTCTAAAAATAATAGAATATTTCCTAAGATCAATCAAAAAAGGATTCGCAAAACAGAAAGTTGAAGTCCTTTAAAGTATGTTCATTTAAGCAATCAATACTTGGAAGCGATCAGCCTGTGGGCTGCTGAGGCACTATTGAGCCTTGAGCTCATCTGTATTTTTTGATCGACTGTTTTTCATCTTTCTCTTGAAAATATCCCATAGATTCCATATGGGATTCAGGTCAGGCATGTTGACTGGCCAGTCGAGCACAGTAATATCATGGTCAGTAAAGCACTTGGAAGTGGTTTTGGCACTTTGGGCAGGTGCTAAGTCCTGCTGGAAAAGGAAATCAGCATCTCCACAAAGCTTGTCAGCAGAAGGAAGCATAAAGTGCTCCAAAATCTCATGGTAGATGGCTGCATTGACTTTAGACTTTAACACCAGATAACAAAATTAACACCAGCAGAAGCCACAGCACCCTAATCATCAATGACTTTTGCAAGGAGACCGTTCCATTATCCTTCTTCTCAAAGTTTCTTTCTGGTTCAATGAAAAAGCTGACTAAATTGACCAAAACATTCTTCAAACATTTTGTTGCAATGTTTTTGAAGTTGTTTACACAATCAAGCTACTAAAATACAATGGAATTTGAACTTAACTTCAACTTTTATTTATTTATATAGCACATTTAATAGCAATGTTGTTTCTTCACAGTTATAATTAAAAAATATAGGTATAAAAGCATATATAAAAACATTGACCATGCCTAGCAAAATTAAGACATGACTACACTCTCTTAGACATACACCTATACACAACTGTATAGTGAGATCAGTATAGACGTAAAAGAGAGAAAAAAAAAAGCTAAATAAAAATAAGTTATTATGTCAATGTCTGATTTGTTCAAAAAGCAGATTCATTCAGTTAGGAAACACCTCCTCAGTGTGTTTCTCAAAGACACAATTACAGTGCTGTAATTGCTGTAGCTTAGTTTTCAACTTTTTTCATTGGTGAAATAGAGCTAAAACAGGCAATATGGTGCCTAAAATGCACTTAATATTAACTAAGTTTATTAAACTTTTATAAAAATAAAAATCTAATTTTTTTATGCTAATATCTGGAGAACAACTCCACTAAAATATATACAATATCGCTACTCATTATTAATACTTGTTAAATTATCAGCTCAGCTGCTCTGGGAAATGTTCAAACAAATATAACGTAATTTACGTCTCTATGATGACTGGTTGATATACCAGAAGGGAGGCTAGACTCCTGTATGATGTTACTTTTCTCAACACTCCTCAGCGCTGAAAGTGAACACTCGAGGCTGATTGCCTCCCCCTCCCCTTCTCTTTCATCAGCAGATTCAACTCATTTGTGATAATAATGTAAAGTGTTTGAATAGGCTTTGCTTGACAGTATTCTCAAGTATGCAGTAATTCCTGTTGCTTGTGCACCTTTTCCGACACAATTTCTTCCTTCCTGTCAACTTTGAATTTGATATGCTTTGACACAGCACTCTGTGAATAGCCCCCCTTTCAGTAATGACCTTCTGTGGCTCACTCTCTTTGTCAGTGATCGTCTTCTGGACCATTCCCAAGTCAGCAGTCTTCCCTGTTATTGTGGTTTCAAAGATCAAGAGATACCTGGAATTTATTCTGTTGGGATGGTAATTTAATGAAACTCAAATGGTATTATTCTAATATTTTTGGAAACAGGATTCTTGACTTATCAAGTTTTCTACAAAGTTTCAGCAATTTTACTTTTCTAAATTTCATCAGTGTATCCAACCACTCAATTAAACCATTTAAAATAATCATAAAAATCAACAGAAAACTGTCATTTTGTCATTTTATATGGTATATACTGTATATACATTTTAAGAAAACATTTATTAACTTTTAATCACCTTTATTTCCATGTCTAAACACAACAGATGCTACTGCACACTGACATGCTGTAACTGAAGGTAGCTAAGGCATGCTTAGTTTAAGAGGCTTTGACGATTTCAAAAGATGAAATGAGCATGATGTTGCCTCTTAGTTCACTGGTCTTTTCAAATCGGGTGCATGTCATGATCAAGGGCCAGATATCTCTGAACAGACTCCTAAGGGCATAAGACATGCTGAGATGTAACCTGTTCTATTTTAGTGTGCTAAGTCGAGCAAGAAATCAAATCTTGATATGATATATGAGGGAATGATACATGAGGAGTGAGAAATTCAAAGAGAGATGTGGAAGATTTTATATTTGCATATTACATACAATATTTACTTTCTGAGTTTCAAATCTCCAGACAGGAATTGCATATGCCATATACAGTATGTGGTTCAGATGCATGATTGTTCAAAACATGGACTTAAATATTTTTTAGCTTGCTTATTTTATTTCTGGTTACTGGAGAAAGATCCAAAGTCCATGTAATGAAAATCTCTTTTAAGCATGGATGGATTTCCCATAGGGCAGGAAGCTCAATCTTCTGGACTCATCTCATCATATTCACTATTCTGCTGTAGCTGAGATCTAATGACTTGGCACAGAACATAGAACCTTCAAGTGAAATTTCTGACAATCAAGAATTCTTACATGAATTATTTCTCAGATTATGTCTTGTAATTGGTTTCAGTTTCTGCCAAAACGTTGTAGGTACAAGCTGTTGGGTTGGTATTTGTTCTTCTGTGGTGATTATTGAAATATTACTTTTGGAGATCCAAGGCTGCCTGTAAAATAATTAGCTCAAAATCCATAACCAATACATATTGTTTTCCTCTTATATGTATGACAACATGACTTTACAGATATACTATTGAGCTCAGAACATAACTCTTCAAATATTATTGCATTGTGTACACCTGAAACTGAATGTGGAACAAAATAAATGAAGAATATACATCTATAATTAAAGTAGTAACCTTTCTGAGCTGCTTTATAAATTATTTCAGAATAAACGTGTGTTTATTTTGAATATTTCAGAATCCATGTGTGCTCTGTACCTTTCTGTCAATAAATCTTTTCTGCATTGCTGTTCCATATTCCATATTTCAAAAAAGGTTTTGGTGAGCAGTGACTCATGTGGGGATTTAAATGGCGATCCAAATAACCAACAGTACACAATGCCTGCCAATATTTACAAGTGGTTGAAGTAAGAAGACATGAACAACAGAAGGCAATTCAAATTGATTTTTATGGTATGGACTCTCACTCCCCCCAAAAAACATTAATTAACAACTTAATGAATTTGTTGTTCTGGTTCACAAAAACGGTTTAAATGATTTGTTCACTTATCGGACTGAATCATTCCAATTGGTTCTTGAATCAATAACTCACTGACTCACTGAACCAAGTTAGTCAGTGTCGTGATATATTTTCTGTATGTCAAAAGCCATTTTTAAAAGGTGATCAAAACATCATCTTGACCACATGTATATGTCTTTTCTATAACTGTTCTATGAATGATTGGACTGCACAGCAACCCAAAAACAGGACAGTCATTTCTTAGTGGATGCAGGATTATATAAAAGGCAATGAGGTGTTACAGAGAACAGCATCCACAAGTTATCTGAGTCATGAGTCATGACTCGTGTGATACAGAGGCGTTTGAAATGATTGAGATGAAAGTGGTTTGATCCACATATCTTTGGAAAAGCATCTGTTATTGGCCATTAGTGTTCTGACCTTCCGGGCGGATCTCTTTAGCAGTTCTTTTCCTCGGTCTGGTTCTTCTGCTAAACTACCATCTGTGAATCGAATGCCTACAACATGCTTTTAAAGGCATCCTTATTATAGCCACATATTGTGCTGTAAATGATCCTGCAGAATGTAGAATATATTGTTTCAATAGCAATAATTTAATCTGGTGAATAATGTAGGAGGGCTTTGTGAGCATTTACATAAGTAGATACAGGTAGATGCCGTTGGAAATGCTATTGTCTGCAATGCATATTTATTTGCATACGTATTTGGACAATTCATATTCTAGAATTCTGGAAGGGCAAAATAAATATACTAATCTGCAGAGTGAAGATTTACCAATTTTTCATCATTCGTCATCTTGATAAGATTTGCTGTCTTTTAGCTACTCTATATAAATCAAGTGCTGTTGTTTCCTTTTACGCCTTGTGACTTGTTTAAGGTGAATGTGTGCTAGATATGAGCCTTGTGTGATGGCATGATTATCAATGAATAATTACTTATGCTTTCAACAGACATGGAATATATAATGGATGACTTTTGGGGTGCGTTGTTTGCATCTTGACATGCCCTGTTTATACACTCTTCTGAAAAAAAAAAAGTCACTGGGACAAAATCCTTTTAAAGGCTACTGATATGCATACTTTAGGTACCATTTAGGGGTAAATAAGGGAAAAAAATGTACCTTTTAGCTTTTGTACCAAAGGGCATCTTTCCAGTGACACCTTTGTACCTTTTTTTTGCTCTCTCTTTTTCTACACTTACATTTCAGAGAAAAAAGCAACGGCATATGGGTTTGGAACAAAATGAAGGTGAGTAAATGAGACATTTTGACATGAGACAATTTGCATTTTGGGGTGAACTATCTGTTTACATCAGTGTTTCCCTGCAGTTATTTTTCATTAGTGATTCAAAGTGTGAACTATTCAGTGAGGAATTTTCAATGAAGTCTAAAAGCGATGGCACAGACAGTTTTTCTGGATCCCACAAGCAAATTTTGTCTTTATGTTTTAATTAATTTACCTACAATCTTAAAGCATCTGATTGAGGAGGTTTTGTAATATCCAAATAGTTTTCTTTTTTCTCTGTCTCTCGCAGGGAAAGAGTACTGGATAGTGGTAAGGAATTCTCTTGGGCAGTGATAAACTCTCTAGCCTTCTGCCTTGATTTATGAACTAAATGCTGAATTTAATTGAAACTGCATGTGTAATGAAGCTACTTTAATTGGAGGCTGGAGCAGTTCTTTCTTTGAGTATTTGTCACTTGAATCCTGTTGAAACAGGATTGGGCATCTTTATATGCAACACCATTGTGGCTGTGTCAGTCATTATTAAATTTAAGATAGCTTTAGGAAAAATTATGTTTATGGCTGTTTGAAGCCTCTGTGCCTGTGCAGTCTGAGATAGATTGTGTTTTTCATTGTTTTCCAATTAGTTGATGGAAATCTACACATTACAGTGCAGCAGCATTATGGCAATGATGCTCATATGCTTGCATTCATTTGTTGAAAACCTGAAGGATATAGAATTGGCTTATGTTTGTGTAATAAAAACACAGAGGGTGTTTTAAAAAAATACTCTCAAATGTAATAGCAGAATAATTGCAGATTTCTAAAACGGGGAAACGATGGGATGGATTTCTTGAAAATTCATCAAGGGTGTTGCATAACAAATCCATTTGCACACTAATCTCACTAATGACTGTGTGCTTGGGGGGCACTTTCTTTTCTGACATTTAAATGACATTACTCATTTTTCATTTTATCCAATAATATTTGACTCATTGAAAAAAAACAAGACATAGCATTTATCGATCCTAGTGACAAAAAAGAAGACCTTCTATGTTATCTGTAGTAGCAGAAAGAAGCTGGGTGAGAGCAGCAATACGAGGGAAAGCCACATTCAGCTGTGCTGGTTCTCATGCAGTGCAGAGGATGGAGCTGGAGGAATCTCCAGTGGAGCTGTTTATTGCAGCTGATGCTGGAGACTTAATCATTGCTGTGGAGAATGATGGAACTGTCTTCACAAACTGGGGCTAAGAGTGGATTTGAGCAGTTCTTTATTTGTCCTATTCAGTACCTCTCTTTGGATGAGTGAAAATCGCCTCAGCTGCAGTTTAATGTTGAGAAGCACATTGTTTGAGAAAATGATTCTGTAACTGCTCTTATTGATTAAAAATGTTTTGCAGATTAAATGCATTACAGTTACAACCAAACAAGCAAACACTGGTATAAAATGCATTTTTAAATAATTCTCACTCAGAAGTTCCTAGCAAATTTTGGGGAAAAAAAGTAGGAACACTGAAAAATTATTTAAAACATATATACAAACAAACATATTTCAATATGTTTTCAATGGTTCTGCTGTTGATTTGTTGAACTAATTTTAGTGGCAGAGCATCTATGCATGAATGAATGAATGAATGAATGAATGAACGAACTAATGAATGAATGAATAAATAAATACATATTTCTTTATTTAAAATGTAAGTTATCTACTGTACTACATAAATAGCTGTTCTTTATTGTAAGCAATATCACACAATAAACCTCATAACATCTTGACTGAGCCCACTGATTAGGGAAACCGCTTCGATTTGGCCATTGTTATTTCTAATTTCATTATTTATTTTTTGTCCTATAAATGAATTGAAAAAATCTAAATTTCAGATTTCAAGATGAAAAAGTTCAATTTCAAAAGTTGAACGATTGCTAGTTCACATCTTCAAATTTCATGGTTATCTTTCAAATAAATCTGTCATTAAAGCAAGGCAATTCCTTCATGGAGACCATTTTGGAGACCTGTGGAAATACCAAATACTAAACCTGAAATTCAAAATTTTTTCACTCATTTATAAACAAAAAGGAATTAAATTAGAAAATAAACATAGCAAATTACTAGTGACCTCAGACTTTTATGCACACTGTTTAACAGTGTATCAGTACAAGAATCAGTATCTTGTAATCAGCAGTGTTTTTTCTATATGCACTTGCTCCTGTTCTTATGACTCATTCCAGTGCAACATTTGGGTCAACAATCCTGCTCGCTCACATTGAGTAAATGGCACTTAACCCTAGTAGCTCGAGGGAATCTGTCCCTGCAATTAGTGTCCGATTGCAATTTCAACAGCACTCGATGGAAAGCTTCCATCAGGTAAAGAATTTAAAACGGAATGCTGCCTATTCAGTTCAGTGGTGTGCCATGATAAATATACTGTAGATTGCAGATGGGTAAAGTTGAAGAGAACATGAAGATCATTTTAAGGGCCTACATATGACATGTTGTCAGGCAGGATTGCAGAAAGAAATTTCAAACATTTTGAAATGATTGGTTTTGAAAGAAGTTTGGATGAAAGCTAAAAAAAAAAAAATTCCTCAAGTAGTAAAGCATGCTATTATCATCAAGATCATGTATTTGATTCCCAGGGAATGCATGAATTGAAAAGATCTGTATATCTATTTGTCTGTCTTTCTATCTATCTACCTACACTGATAAAAATATTTTGTGGTCAAGTAAATACTACAGAAAAAAACAAACAAATGTAACTTACACATTTATTTAGTTTGATCAAGAATAAAACAAAAGTGTAAGTTCTATATCAGTACTCAATGTGAGCTTTTAGAAGTATATTTTAAGTATTCTACAACAAAATCTATTAAAAGTAGATTTTAAAATACAAGGAATTTACTCACTTATCACTTGGGATTAATCAAAATAGTAAATCCCATTTGTGGAAAGAAAGTAAGATGAATCTTCACATAAAAGTTATGTTCCTGCAGGATGAATCAGACAGTTACATTACTCCCTGAAGCTCAGACTAATTAAGGGTACTTGATTTATGACATGCCTTATTACAGTAATATGAAAACAATAAGAAATCAATTATCCAGTCTTCCAAGGATTGCCCTTTCCATTTTAGGTGTTAAGATGCTAATTAACAATACCACAGACATTCTAGGTGTTTGTGTGTGTGCATGCATTTTTTTTTTTTAAACACTCTCCCGTGACAATTACTTATCTGTCCACAGGATTGGAATCAATTGATGTGCTTGGTTTGCAACATGGGGTGAAATGAATGAATCAATAAGCTGTGAAAGCTTGATTTTTTTCTTCTTTCACTTTATGTGTTTGCATCAAACTGATACTGTTTTGTTACAGTCCAAAACTTGATTCAGCAGGATTAAATCTAACATTCACAATAATGAATATATTGGTCTCTGCAGACAGTGTTTAAAGCTTTTATGCAATGTGACAAATCAGTCATATCAGGATTCCAGCTATATGAAAGTCTGTTTTGCACTGACAGAATATTTTAATATATATCATGTAATAGAAAAAATATATAACACTCATTTATCTGGAACCTCTTCTATGCCATTTTATTCTGTACTTAGCATCTGATATGTCAATGTTTCATCTAAAATGGCATTACATCTATAAGATGATGTATGTCCTCATAGACATGAGGTTGGCAGGCACAGTTTTCATTATTTGGTTGAAAAAATGTGTGTACATGTGCTTTTCACGTGTAAAAACAGGCCAATCAACAAAATAATTCCTACAATTTGTGACTAAATTTATGCTGTAAACAAAAAGAAAATATATATAAAAAAACAATATATATATCCCATTTGTGGAAATAAAGTAAAATACATCTTTACATTAAAGTTATGTTCCTGCAAGATGAATCAGACAGTTACATCTGTATGGTTTAATGTCTTTTATAATAGTCATACCACTATTTTAATCAGTTAACCAGTCAGAATCAACAAATGAAAAACACAAACTCTAATTTCTTTTACAAAATCTGTATTTTTATTTACCCTCTATTGGAAGTATTTACTTTTTCCTTATTGTGTAAAATGTGCTTATGTATTAATAAATCTATTAATGTGTTTAAATCAAAGGAATGGATGGCTTAATGGCAAGCCTTTGATGTAAAAAGAAAGTGAAGCCCCCGGCATAAAAACCTTATTTACCTCCACTTTTGTGCAGGATCGATAAGCCATTAAAGGTTTCCTACAACCTTAATAAGACATCCATTGAACTACACAGACCATCTATATGTATCTCATTGCAGCACTGTGTTTATTTTCATGCCTCTAAGCTCACAAAGCACAAATTTCAACTCGGTGAATTGGATGATGGGATAGATTCAACATCAAAATATTAAGAGTTGAATAATTTGCATGTGGGTCTATTTAGGCTTTGTTCTGCATTAGACTGGATTTGGGTCCTAACACCTCTTGACAGTAAATGTACGGAATCATGTCAAGTGGTGTCTTCATTCTCTACAAATTGTGACTCCATTAATGTAAAAAAAAAAGAAAAAAAAAAGTCCAAGATGACTTTTGAACCAAGTTAATCTTTACAGTATTTCAAAATAAAAGCCTAATAAACTGTGGCATCTACGCGCTGCAAAAAAAAAAAAAAATATAAAACTCCTGCAAATTAAGAAAACAACTCAATCAATTTGACAACACACATGCTGCAAATGCTGTCAAACTGCTGTCAAACTGATAAAGATGTTTTCTTGATTTGCTGATGCTTTTTCTATTTGCAAGTGTTTTCTGAAGTTGCAGCGCGTGGAGCTCTCTCGGCAACTGTAGGCATCACTGTTTAATGCTAGTTTTCTATTACTCAGCCATTACACATCATGCTGTTGCGTTATACCACCAACTTGGAGCTTCATGCAGAACTGTATCTACAATTACTTCTTCCTTAGTGCTTCAGAAATATGTAATGTGTCACATTTTTATCAAAGTATAAAACAGTTCTGTTTTCTTTTCCATATAAAACACATTTAGAAATCTATTTAAATTCATGTTAATAAAGAATGACCAATATTAACAGTTTATAATGATTCCATTTGAGAGGAATTGATCTGAATGTGAGCTAATGTCTTTTCTATGAGCGGAATGGTTATTGGCAATTGTTTAATTCTGAACTGAGCTACATGTGTCACTTCTGCTGTAATGTTGTTGTTATTAATTAAGTTGGCTTGAGAAGGCCAAATGGGTTGGGGGGTGTCCTGTAGCTAATTTTACATAATGATTACAAAATGTAATCATTTAATTAACTATTATTTATAAGCCTGTTTCCCCCCTGGGCCTGAAATGGAGTAATTTTTGTCAAAATGGATAATTAACCAATAATTAGCAAAATGTGCTTTTGTGCTGAAACCTTGGCTAGTTTAGGCCTGTCATGGATTAATAATGATTACTATAAAACCACCAGTAGATGGCAGCAAGCCCCTGTTTTGATAAATGATTTATTGAATCGTTCAAATCAAACAATTCGCTCAAAACAGTTGATTCAATGAGAAACTAAACAAGCCTGCGTTCCAATGTGCATACTATCCATCCTAAATTCTATGTGATATTAGTAATTTTCAGTAATATTCAGGGCAGATGGGATGCAGGGAAAGTGTCCATCTGAATGGGCCATTGAATCATTGGCTCTCTTGATTCATTCAAAAACTGCTTTATTCATGGAACAAAATGTACTCGGTTACGAACGTAACCTCGGTTCCCTGAGATATGGAACAAGTACTGCGTATGGGGAAAAGTTCATTTTTTCCTCTATACCGAAGCCATTTTTTAAAATGCTGTGCAACTGCACTGCCTTTGGTTAAATCTGGTAAACTTTTTTAAACCAATGACAGCGCTGTGGCGATGCAGCGCTCCAAAACCCGCCAAAATGGGTGGGGTTAATGGCTATATAAGCAGGCAAATCGCCAGAGGAAATTAGGTCATCTCAGGTTACATTCGTAACCGATTACGTTCCCTTTCGATACTTCACTCATACTGTGTATGGGGAACGAATTCAACCGTGCCGTGCCACGGTAGGGAACGACAAGACTTATCTTGGACACCTTGGGGACCAGCCGGCCGCCTCACAGATGTCCATGATAGAGACACCACTAGACCAGGCCCATGAAGAGGCAATCCCTCTAGTGGAGTGTGCTGTTACTCCTATGGCCCATAGAGGAGTAACACAGAGCAACAGCGTCAACTATCCAACGTGAGAGGTGCTGCTTGGAGACTGAAGACCATTTGGTGCGGCCACCAAAGCAGACAAAAAGCTGGTCAGATTGCCGGAACGGCTGTGAATTCTCAATGTATATCCTCAAAACCCTTACTGGACAGAGTAATGGAGGCAGTGCTGGGAAGGAAATGACCTGTGCTCTGAACGGGGTCGAAAGCACTTTAGGGACATAGCTACGCCTGGCTTTTAAAATGACCTTCGAGTCATTGGGCCCAAATTCAATGCATGTATGGCTCACCGAGGGGGCCTGTAGATTACCACTGATTGGCCAGCGATAGGAGCATGAAATGCTGGGATGGCTGCTACGTACACCCTGAGCGTGGAAGGGGTGAGACCCTTGTCTAGATGCTCTCAGAGAAATTACAGTATCGAAGATACGTCACACTCAACAGGGTCTTCGTTTTGTGCTGAGCACCAGTCAACGAAGACTGACAATTTCTGGGCGTAGAGGCGTCTTGTATCCATGGGGCTTTCGTTGAAAGCCTGAATATCTCTGAAGACCAAACTTGGCTCCTCCAGAGTGGGGCCACCAGGAGGACTCTGTGCTTGTCTTTCGTGACTTGTCTGATGACCTGAGGGATCAGAACAATCAGGGGAAAAGCGTGAAGAAGGAGGCTGGGCCAGTCGTGGGCCAGCGCATCTGTGTCCTTCGAAAAATAGTTTGGTCAATGAGAGTTGCTTTCTGAGGTAAAGAGGTCAACCTCTCCCTTCCCGAAGATCTCCAAGATTTTGAGAACTGTCAGGGGATGGAGCATCCACTTGTCCATGGGGACATTGCTCCGAGATAGCATGTCTGCTCCAAGATTTGTCTTGCCAGGTAAATGCGTCACCTTGAGCGATTGCAGCCTGGGTAATGCCCATTCCAAGAGTTGCTTTGCCAGTGCGTAGAGGCTGCTGGACAAAATGCCGCCTTGGTGATTTATGTAGGACACCACTGTCGTGCTGTCCAACTGGACTAGAACATGGCACCCCTTCAGGATCGCCTGAAAGGATTGAAGGGCTCGTTCCATTGACAGCATCTCAAGGCAGTTGATATGGAGATGGCTCTCCTTGTGTGACCACGAGCCGAAAGCTGGTCTGCCCTCGCACAAAGCACCCCAACCCAAGTTGGACGTATCTGTTGAGAGCACCATCCTTCTGGAAACCGCCTGTAGGGGGACTCCAGGACTGTACCAAACAGGTTTCATCCAAGGTTCCAGGGCTGCCAGACAGGCCTGGTTGAAGCTGATGCGAAAGCGGCCATGCCGCCAAGAATGAAGTGGGACCTGGAGTTTCAGCCAGTATTGCAGGGGCCGCATTCGTAGGAGGCCGAGCTGGTAAACTGGAGAGGCGGAAGCCATCAGCCCTAGCATCATCTGAAAGAACTTCAGAGCCGCGAGCTGCTGAATTAACAGAGCACACACTTTTTCATGTTTTTCATGTTACATGATTATTATTAATCATATATAATTAATTACATTAATTATTATTATTATTATTTAGATAGAAAATAGAAACCTGAGGTCCTGAGCGACACGGATATTGGCCCGTCACATGTGTTTTTCAGGAACAAAGAAGTTGTTAGTAAGCGAAGAAGTTGTCTGTTAGTTCTTTGACTTTTGTCATTTTTGTAAACAGACATTTTCCCTCTGACTAGCTGTGAAGTATTAAGGGCCCTTAAACTTGAACTGCATCACTTTATTTTTATGTTTACAGTCATTCATAAGACTTACTGCTGCACTGAATTAACTTTACACTCGTCACGTGACACGATTGCGGTGCTTAATGAAACATAACTAAATTAACTTCGCAAAATGCATAATCTGTCTGCTCCAGGATGAATCGTATGCTCCTGAATATTCATCACCTACAATTACCCATCAAAACATTCTCAGGTCGTCATTTGTTTGCTTCAAACAAGAAAATCTGTGTGCATACAGGTTGTGTTAAACTGGGGCATAACATGACCCTTTGAACTGTTTAGTATGACTATAAAATGGTAAATGTATGGACTTTTACAGCATTCAATTAAGTCAAACTAATGAGCCATGCAATTTTAAGCTTTTTTTTCTACACGTTTAGGTTCTTATTGAAGAAAACAGGATTTGAATGGGAATGTGATAGTCCTTTCTACAGCAGCATAAGGCATTGAAAAAGCTTCTGCTATAGTAACCATTCATTTTATATGCATTTCAAAGATTTTACGTCCTCATTACAACTATATGTTAGCTGCATTTTGCTGTGGTTTATTGACAGCCCTGCATGCCACTTAGATGAGTACAATAAATGGATTTACTTGGAGGGTTTACAATTGCTATGTTTTTTCCTTTTGAATTAAAGCTTGCCATGCAAGGGGGTGTCAACATGACATTTTGGGGCTGTCAAGTTTAGAAGCAGACTGCTTGGACATATAAGAAGAATGCTGAAACCAGCTTGAGGGAAGAATGTTTCTAGAATTTGTGACCTATTTCCTAGTTTTACAAGCTATTTTAATATGAAACGGCTATAATTAATCATTAAAGGGTGAAGCAAAGAGTGCTTTACATCATTTAGGCAAATTATCTTAGTCAACAGCACATTATCATCAGAGCGCTGAAGGTGGTTAAGATGCACACCTGCTAGGTGAATACATTTCCATATCAAGTGAATTTTCAAATGAGTATTAAATGAGAGAAACTGCAGATTGAGGAAACACTGTAACCCTGAGCCGGATCACATGAAGGGAACACATGCCATTTCACAATCGTCATCAAATGAAATCTCACCAGTGGAATGTTATTGAAAGTCTAGATATGGCAAGATTTTATATCAGCCCAGCCTGCTGTGTGCACTAACCCTGCTCGATCTGAGCTTTAAAATATCTGCTATAAGGAGAAATGGATTTGATGAAACTGATTTGATGACAATTTTGCATTACATGCATTGCATGTCAATGTTATAGCAAAATGTTTAAATTAGATTCAGATGTTGAGAAAGATCATTTTAACTATGCATATTGTTGTTTACTGACTTTAACAGTAGTGTCTTGTTAATTGTAACAAGCTTTTTCCAAGGAATGTGTCCAAGTCACTGCTACAGATGTCAATGGAGACGAATTTGCCGGATGGCATTCTCATTGAATGGCTCTGTTTTGCCACCTAGTGGGAATATGTGAAACAAAAACTTATCTAGACATGTACAAGATCCTTATCTGTAATTTCCCAGCTATTCATTACATTTTTGTAGTCTCAATCTTAAAATATCAGCTCTAATTTTTGGAAACTGATTTGTAATTTTCTACAGAGTTTTGAATCTAGATTAATAATGCAATATTGAATGATTGAACAACTATACATAATTTACTAATTTAGTATGATTTAAAACATATGCTATAAAATCTTAATGAAAGAAACCCATGATACATTTCTGATTACATTAATTATGAAATATGAATGTCTGTCAAAATTGTATACATCACTATGCAAAAGCTAGCTTGTACAGCTAGCGTTCAAAACTTTTGTGTTGGTACGTTTTTTTTTTGAAAGAAAGAAAGAAAGAAAAAAAAAAAGAAAGCTGAATTTAGTAATTTATGTAATAAAATATACAGTAACTTGTGTTACTCTTTTCTATTTTAATTTTTTCTCCTGTGATGTCAAAGCTGAATTTTCAGCATCATTACTCCTGTCTTCAGTGTCACATGATCCTTCAGAAATCATTCTAATTTGCTGATTTAGCTCTCATAAATAGTTCTTAAAATTATATCAATGTTGAAAAAAGTTGCTTAGTGCTGCTTAATATTTTTGAGGAAACCAAGATAAATGTCCTGTCAGGATTCTTTCATGAATAGAAGGGTCAAAAAAAAACATTTATTTAAAATAGAAATCTTTTGCAACCATATAAATGTCTTTACTGTCACTGTTGAATTATGTTTTATGAATTAAGTCATTTTTAATGATTTTTACCTAAAATGATTGTTTTTACCTGAACTGCTGAACTCTCAAATCCTACCTGAGGTCATGGACATGATGTGGTGCATATGTGCGATTTTTAATTTGCTCAAGTATTATCTTTGATCTTTCAGCATGTCTTTGTAAGACTTTCCCCCAATAATAAAAGATTTCAAAGGCCAGTGGGCCTTTTTTTGCCCCCCTTCATACTGCTCTGCTTTGGAACATAATCCCATTATGTTGGAAACGAATTGCTTTAGTTCAAGGGTGCTTCTCCACTCAGGTTTCTGTATGTTCTTATTCTTGGAATGTTCTTTTATTCCCTTGCTTTTTTTAGGGATCGAAACCAAAGTTGTTGATGTTACCAAGAAAGACCAGATATAGAGTTCTTGGCCAAAGACTTTGACTATGTGGATACGCTCTTCAATGTTTGTGTGTTTCTCATTAAAAGCAGTGAAGTTTCTATTTGTAGTCTGGCTAGAATGTACCACCTTCTAGAAATCAGGAATGATGCAATAGCATGAATATATTTCATTTTCAGTGGTTCCTTACAGTTTCTCATTCTTTTTTTCTTTGACATAGATTTGTCCATTATGGCTCAGGAGTGTGAGGAATCAGGCTGGGACTTCACTATGAAAGTGAATGTCCATAGCACCTGATGATCAAGGCCTTCGTGCCTAAGGTCATCGTGTCCTTCTCTCTAGGATTATCCCAGAATACCTCATGCTACCTCTTCTTTTTCTCCCCGATTATCCCTGGAAAAGACCTTCGTATTTAAAGATTATGTTTTCATCCCCATCTAATTTGTTCTTTGGCTTAAGAACAAAACAGATCTGTAAAACATGGTTTAATGTTTAGTGACTACATATATGTGTGTGTGTGTGTGTGTGTGTGTGTTTTTTTAAGAAATATAAATGTATGTCAAATTAGTAAAAATTTTATACATCACTATGCGAATACTAGTTCTTACACTGTTCAAAAGTTTGGGCTGCTAAGTTTATAAAAATGTAATATGACTGTATTGAATGCATTAATATGAATGCATTCTAAAATGTTATTTATTCCTGTGATGGCAAAGCATTTTTTTACATTTTTTTTTTTATTTAGTGCTCAAGTAACATTTCAATTAAAAACATGTTGATAAAAAAGCTTTAATTTTAAATAGACTTTTTTTTTGTAACATATGTCTTTACTGTCACTGATGATCAATTGAATGCACTCTTGATGAAAAACATATTCATTTCTTTAACATAAAATACAGAAATTTTGATGGGTGGTGTACATTTAATAAAAGCTACATGACTGCAATCCTGTCAACTGATTTGAAGTATATAACTGCCAATTTAAACTGATTTTTCCTTATCCATCTCCATATAGATGCTGCCGCGTAAATCTGGTAATAACATCAATATGGCATCCGTGGCATCATGTATCAAAGACAATAATTATATTCTGTTACAACCTATTTGCATTTTGATGCTGAATTATAAATTGGCTGCTGTAATACATCACACTCTATATCAAGATTTGGCCCTTTGCTCTTAATTACACGTGATGATTGACATTGTTCCATGTAGCTCTTGGCATATTATCTTACCCCCATTATCTCCACTTTGGCTGATGCTGAAATTGGATAAATGCCAGGTCAAGTGATGTTTGCCCTCTCCTAATTGCTCATCCTTAATTGCATGTCCAGGAGTTGTGAACCAATGTGTCTACAGCACATCTGAAGCTGCCGTCATTAGACTGACCAAAACAGAGGCACCTGGAACAGGGGATCTGCTGCAATTGTATCAAGTATGCTGCTTTACTGATTGGTTTCCTATTTAAACCTGCAACATACAAAAATATCACTGTACCTAGTGATTTTATGAGTCATTTTGTTTCTTTTGACCTTTACAGGAACTGTACGCCTTTATGACAAAGAATTGAGGACAGACCTGATCCAGAGCAGGTACTGCTTCCATTACAAAGACTTGTATTATATAGCCAAGAAATACTGTTTGCGTAATTTTTTATTGTCTTTTTCCAAATGCAAAAGCATTCTAGAGATCTCAGGGAAGACAGCTAACAGCCAACTGAAGCAAGTGAACACATGAAACATGCCAGCAACTCCTTGTCAACTAACTTTTGATGATGATATACTTGAGCAGTTATAGAGATGAGCTCTAACTTCTCTGAATGAAAGTTAATGAGGCTTAAAGTTTATATTTTACAACAACATTGTAGTCATAAACAGAAGCAAAAAGCCGAAGAAAGATAATGTAAATATACATTACCGGTCAATTGTGAAATATTACAATTTAAAATAACTGTTTTCTATTTTAATATATTTTTTTAAATGTCTTGCTATGATGAAAATCAGATTTTTCAGAAGCCATTCATCCAACTTTCGGTCTCACAAGATCACATATTGTCTATGTTGAAAATGCTTTGCTTTTTAATAGCTACAATAGCTATATGTGAACACCGTATAAACTACCATTCAGAGAATTTGAAAGAGGAAAATTAAAAAAGAGAAATGAATGCTTTTATTCAGCAAAGATGCATTAAATTGAGAAAATAAAAAATAAAAATTTTTTTTTTTTTTTTTCTAACAAAAATAATAATACTATTCAATAGAATTAAAACTTAGTAATAAAAAAAAAAGTTTTGAAACACTTGGTGTTTATATTATTAATTCCCTAGCTTTAGCTTGACTATAAGTGCCGTTTATATTTTAAAAATAAACTATATAAAGCATAAAACATTGTGGATGTCTCATGATTATGGGATCATGATAAACAGAAGTCTCTTGCCGACGTCTTGTGATTGGTCAGTTATTGTCACTTCTAGCCAATCACTCCACAGTAGGTGGGACTTGTCAGCAAAGAGGTTGGGAAAATAGCACCGCTTGGATCTGATTGGACCATTTTATTAGGGTTGGACGTTTGGAGAACCACCTTCCAGCTGTCACTCACACTTCCGGATGCCTCTACCGAGTAAAAGATTAACCTTTTAAAATCTATCCGCGCATCAGGGATCAAGCGCGTATATTTCCATTGTTATTTTTTTAATAAGTGTGGACCATAACACATTTCGGTCAATACCTTGCAGATGGTAAAACTTACAGACAATTCCGCATGAGATTTGATTTGATGGCAGTAAGGTTTGAAGCCATTATTGTTTTTTTCATTATTTCATCACAGGCAATTGCTTTATCATAACAAAAATAATAATCACCAAAGATAAAATACAGTTTATTTATTACCCAAAACAACAGGATTGAAATAAAGAAGGACATTCTTTTTATAATACAGGCGATAGTTGAAGATGCTATAAATAAGAATACCTGGACTAAGTCCACTGATGTCAGTAATGCTATTCAGTTAGTGGTTTACTACGGTCTTACAAACAGAGACCATATGCCATGCGCTCTTCAGTCTGCTAAAGCACCTTATGGCCCAGGCGTCGCGTTTAGTCCTGTCACAATCCGATTAACCTGTCGAAAAACAAACCAGTCGGTTTCATTTCTAGTACTCGTGTTATTTCCTCTTCGAAGTTCATTGATAATTGCTTATAGGGCTTCATCGATAGGCAGACGCTGTAAACGAGACTTATATTTACACAGACGAGTGTTGATAAACAGGTGCCGGTCATGAACACGTGCAATGGCTAGAAAACTCGAGCGAGGATAGAGCAGAAGTACAGTGTCATGGAGGATGTCCAGTCCAGACCCCATTCAGCCCACTCTACATACTCACAGACCACCGAGGATGCAGCCTCTGGCTTGGGAAATCATGCTGAAGTAGGTTATTAGTCAGAATTTCCCACTTAAGCTGTTTCTGTCTTTATTACTTCAATATTGGTACTATAAAATGGGACAGTTGCCTTTATTGATGTTACAGTTTGTGGCTAAAATGATCTCAAGCCTTAATGGATAATTATAACGTTCAACACTGTACAAAAAACGTAATTTATTCAATTAACAAACATTTTAATGATTTATAGAGCAATAGTTCATGCACTTTCAAATATGTATAAGAAAACACACTGAGAGAACTGAGACTAGGGTCAGTTTTGCTTCTAATATATATATATATATATATATATATATATATATATATATATATATATATATATATATATATATATATATATAAATGAGAGATAAGTTCTATATATAAAATATTTAAATATAATATAAATTAAATGCAAGTTTATATATAAACTTCTCTCTATATTCTCCAACAGCATCACCTTACTGTCAGTCAGACAGTGCTGGTGGTTCCGAAGCGCTCCGAGAGCCCCAATCCGAGTGTGACTGAAGAGACGACATACGTCCATCGACCGGTGTCTTCAGTTGACGCCTGCACTAATACAGACCCACCGTACGAATGCTGCCCATGGCTGCGCAGACTGTGCCCGTGTCCACCCAGAGGCCTGCTGGCTACCATTATCACCAAAGGTTAGAAAAGTGTCAATCATTTTCCAAAACATCATAACAGAGATTGCGCACACACAAAAAACTTGGGCTTGAAAGGTGATTTTTTAAGGTTTTCTAAATAAATTTGATACTCTGTTTAATAAAAAAAAATATACAGTAATATTATGAAATGTTTAGTACAACTGAATATAGCTGTTTTATATATATTCAAATGTAATTGTTCCTGTGAACGCAGCATCTGTTCTTGTCCCCTCTGTAGTGTCCATGGCCGCAGTGCTCTTTGGGGTTGTTTGGTCCATTACAGAGAAGGAATGTCTTCCTGGCGGGAACCTCTTTGGCATCGTGACCTTGTTTATTTGTTCTGTAGCCGGGGGGAAACTGTTTGGACGCATACACATCCCAAACATGCCACCTTTACCTCCACTACTTGGTATGTGCGAATTCTGCATTGTTGTCTGTTGTTAATAATGTAGTAATTACAACACAACACTTGCATACACAACAGTTGTCTGTTGGTCAGCATGGTGGATTCATGTGTCTAACTCAGACTTGAGTGGAATCTGCATTTGGAACTTTTTTGATTGCTATCATTTATAAAATTTCAGTCAAATGTCAAATGGGAAATGTAATCTCAGTCTAAGAAAATAATGGCTGTGTAAGGGACGGAATGCAGTTCATATGGCACACAGAACAGTACATACTGTATTCTACCTGTTATGTTAAAACATATAGCCATTATACTATTTCCATAATGAACACAAAAAATAGCCTAAAAAATTAAGTTATTTTGATTGTAACTTCCTTAAGAACTTTAATTTTGAACGTCAAATTCATAGCAAGTATTAAATTGATTGTAAAAGTGTAATTCAATTTCCCCCACAACTCAAAGATAAACTGCCTGTGTTATGTTTTTGTTTTTTCTCAGAGTGGTCAGTTTCATTGTCAGTGTGAGAAATGTAATGAATGACTGTGGGGTTTCTGTTTGTGTTGTTTTCTCTGCGTGTGTCTGCAGGCATGCTGCTGGCAGGGTTTATCCTCAGAAACATCCCTGTGGTGACAGATGCAGTTTACATTGATGTTAGATGGTCTGCTTCTCTGAGGAACATTGCACTGGGGGTCATTCTTGTCAAAGCTGGGCTGGAATTAGACGAAAAGGTAAGAAACCTCACCGGCCCCAGTAGAGTTACAACAAAAACATTGCTGCTAACCCGAGAGGATGTGCCTTCATGCTCTTTAGAATTCTCTTTCAGCCAAACACCATATTGTTTGTTGATATCCACTTTCATTTCATGAAGGCTTAACTGATCAAAAATAAATGGGTCTTTAATACATTTTGTTTTTATGTGTATTTCAGGCTCTGATCAAGCTCAAAACCGTGTGTTTGCGTTTGTCCATGTTCCCTCTGATCTGCGAGGCCATCACTATTGCTGTGGTCTCTTATTTAATATTGGGTCTTCCATGGGTCTGGGCCTTTATTTTAGGGTAAACCACTGATTTTGATAACATAAGAACCTCTCTGACAATGTCTGCTGCTACCAACCAAACTGCTGCCATGTTTTGCTCTGTAGGTTTGTCCTCGGGGCTGTTTCTCCTGCTGTTGTGGTTCCATCTATGCTGCTTCTGCATAAGGAGGGGTACGGTTTAGAGCAGGGTATACCTACTCTACTCATAGCAGCCTGTAGCATTGATGACATCATTGCCATTACCTGTTTCACCACCTGCTTGGGTATAGCTTTCGCCACAGGTATGCAAATAGATATCCAAAAGGGAGCAAATACACAGTATATTTCTAAAATAAAGTAAAAAATGAGAACGTAAAGTCAGCTGACTTTGGATTCAGTATTCATTTGATATCAATAACTTAACCAGTCAGACAGAAGAATTCAGAATGCTTTTCTGCAAACGGAAGCTGTTTAGATGTTTGCTAAATTCTAATATATATTATAAATTATAACAAAATCACATTAGACAACAGAAATTCCAAAATTATATTTTCCTTACATTAGACTTCCAAAAGTGCATTCATCTTTGCCATGTTACATTCATATTTATATATATATATATATATATATATATATATATATATATATATATATATATATATATATATTTATATATATATATATATATATATATATATATATATATATATATATTATATATATATATATATATATATATATATATATATATATATATATATATATATATATATATATTTTTTTTTTTATAATATTGTGAAATATGATTACAATTTCCTATAACTGTTTCCTATTGTAATATGTAAAACATTTTTTGGTATATGTTTTTATTCCTGTGTCAAAACCAAATTTTCAGCATCATTACTCCAGTCCTATATACACACACACACACACACACATATATATATGTGTGTGTGTGTGTGTATATATATATATATATATATATATATATATATATATATATATATATATATATATATATATATATATATATACACACACACACACACACACTTAAATAATCTAAAAAAAATTGTGGAAATTGTGTTTTTTTTTTTTTTCAATGATTATTTTATTAATAGAAAATTAACGTAAGTAATGTAACTTTATAATGAAAACTTTATAATTTCTTTTACTGGCACTTTTACTCCATTTGATTGTATCCTCGTCAAATAAAATGTAATTCTCTTAAAATAACAGACCCCAGCCTTTTTAATAATATATGTATATGAATCATTACATTTTGCCTATTAACATATATTTTTTAATATGCTTATATAAGGTTCTTTCTCCAGGCTTTATGGATGTCCTTGGTGTTAGTGGTCCCATCTTACAGTAGTGTTCTCTCTCTTACCTTCTGCAGACACTTTGTGGGTAAATATACTGAGGGGACCACTGGAGGTAATAGGTGGGGCGGTCACCGGTGTGGCCTTAGGGTACTTTCTACGATACTTCCCCAACAGAGACCAGGCACGTGAGCTACAACTGTTTGATTGAGAAGTACATGTTCAGATTCTAAAACTGATGTTGTCCGGTTAACAGTTTTCATGGTTGTTGGTTGTTTGTGTCTTTTACCTACAACAGGGAAACCTCGCGTTGAAGCGTTCCTTCCTGGTGTTGGGGCTGGCCGTGTTTGCTTTGTTTGGCAGCAATGTGGCCGGGATTCCTGGTGCAGGAGGACTCTGTACACTAGTGCTGGCATTTGTGGCTGCATTAGGCTGGGGGAAAGCTAAGGTCTAAATCTCTTCTTCCAAACACAACAGAGATGTGAAAGACTAGTCCACCAAATTTTGACAATTTGTTTTGCCGTATATTTTTACAAAGACTTTGAAGAGTTCAGATGCAAAAGCCTCTAAGTGCTTTTTAAAATTGTTTTCTAAAATGAGCATTTTTCTCAGGTTCCGATGTTTACGTTCAGTAATTTAACTCTTATGGCACTGAAAAGAACTTCATTGCCATTAGAGTAAAATTACTCTTCACATGCATTATTTTTCCCTGTGTCAGCACGAATAGATTTTCCCTTTCAGATCGCCCATTTAATTTCAGTGTGTATGTGTGTTTAGGCTCCAGTGGAAGCAGTGGTGGAGAGGTTTTGGCAAGTGTTCCAGCCTCTTCTCTTTGGTCTCATCGGTGCTGAGGTTATCATTACTTCTTTAGAGGTCACAACTGTGTGTGAGTGCTACACTTTCAAGTTACACTGTCATTTCTACAAAACTGGTTTTAGAAAAAGAGCTGGAATAAACTAAAGCAATTGGGATGTCAGCAGGGTGCACTTTTTCACATGTATAGCATTTCAAACATGCTGTTGATCAACTCTAATGTTATGTGTCCTCAGTTCTGGGTATAGCAGCCCTGTTCATCGCACTCACAGTACGCCTGATTGTCACTTTTGTTGTGGTTCTGCGAGCCGGCTTTAACCTGAAAGAAAAAGTCTTCATCGCTCTAGCCTGGATGCCTAAAGCCACAGTACAGGTATACTTACCAAGTCTATCAAATAGACCCTCTGTTTTACTATGACTTTACTCAATCCTTTCAGGTTTTTTAGACAAGTTTGAGCTACATGACAAAAAATGAAATGCACACGAGATCCCTATGAGTGCTGTGCGATTTGTTTTCAGGCTGCGATTGGCTCTATAGCTCTGGACATGGCGCGCTCCAAGAATGATCTTGAGCTGCAGAGGTACGGCATGGACGTCCTCACTGTGGCTGTGCTGTCCATCCTCATCACTGCTCCTATTGGAGCGCTCCTCATCAGCCTGCTCGGACCTCGACTCCTGCAGAAACCAAAGAACCCTGAGTGGGGTGAGATATTTGTACACACACAACCATATGTGACCCGTGCTGGAAAAATGAGTCAGAATGCGCACAAGCTAATTTTGAGCTACAGACAAAAAAAGTTTTTTTGGTTGAATTTCAGGTTTTCAAAAAACAACTTCCTTAAGCCCTTGTCTAGCAACCCCAATGCTCCAAATAGTAATTAAACATCCAAAATGATCTTTAATTGTATGTTTTCTGAGAAGAGTACCCTTTTCTCTGCTCACTTCTCGTGCTGCCGTTGACATTTACATTTAAATTTATTCTTTTAGCCGACGTTTTTATCCAAATCAACTTACAAATGCTATATATAATTCAGAGGTCTCACTCCTTTGGAGCAACTAGGGGTTAAGTATCTTGCACAGGGACACATTGGTGTCCAAAGGCACCAAAGGCATGTGTCTTATCCACTGCGCCAACACCACCCTTTGACTGATATACTATATGAATCGCTTCCATACATACACATACTGTAAATACAGAATACAGTATTTTATGTAAGCTATTCACCCAAACATTCAGTTGTGACTTAAGTGAATGTTTGGGGAACAAGATCTGATGTTTAACAATACATTAGATCTGTGCAGTACAGTAGGACTTACTATATGCCGTCTTCTCAATAATGTTAATCAAACAATAAAAGAAAAGATCGCTGCTCTTGATTGAAGTGCTTTTGTAGTTTTAATAATCGGTTTATTTGTAATGAACACACTGAAGTGATTATTAGCTTTACATATCGGTTTATTTTGGGAACATTTGCAACAGTTCGTTTTTCTATGCAGTCTGTTTTGCAGTTCTTTAAAGTGATGTTTTCGCTTGAAAATTACTGTTCACAGGCTTGCAGTACTTTTGACCGTATTTTACTAAAAACAACATACCAAAAGTGTAAACGGGAAAAACGGTAGTCAGAAGAATGCAGATCATATCAGATCAGAAGCTGCAGTTTACACTTGCGAGTAATAGTAAAATGCTGCAAATATTTTTATTTATATGCTTGAAACACGATTTACACCTTTACAAAGCTTATTTTGCACATGCAAATGTAATTTACGCTTCCATACACTTCCACAATTCTTACCCTGCGTATGCAGATCTTTTAGGCATTAAATTACCTTCATATTCATCGATTTAAACGAGTGTAGCGCAGGCATTTTTCATCCGATTCAAACAAATCATATATCATTTTGATGTCTTTGTGAAATGTGAAAATAAAATAACTTGTTTTTGAAAGTTTGCTGATTGTGACAAATTTTTTAGGAACCATTGGCAAAAATGTTGCTAATATTTAAAACGTTAATACAATAATTAATGGCTGTTGAATATTAAGTTTTGCCATTGCAGGAATAAATTACATTTGACTAAATATGTTAAAAAAGAAAATGGTTATTTTAAATTGTAATTATTTTACAAAAGAACAGTTTTTACTGTATTTTTTTAATCAAACAAATGCAGACTGGGTAAGCATAGAATATGACTTCTCCAAAATGTGGAAAAAATATTAGGAATCTTGATGTACAAATGTATCTACAGTATGTATTACAGCATTGGTTCATTAGCTTAGCAACAGTTGTAGTTGCTCTTCACACGATAAGTGCTATTTTTGTGGTGTACGTTAAAGTGTTAAGTTGCTATAAAAAATATATTTAGTTATCAGTCACGATAGTTCATGATGGTTAGGATGCTGCTTTTTGTAGAAAGTAAACAGAGTTTGGGTCAGATCTAAACATAGCTGTGCAAATAATACTGAAGTAGGTTTCTGCAGTTGTCTTGCCATCACAAAAAATATGTAGATAGCAACTCATCTATTTTAATAAACAGGCGACATGAGATGCACATGGAAATTCACCACAGCTTGGTGAATTTGCATGCTGGCAGGACCCGGGTGTCCTGGTTCACTCTGTGTTTGCTCTATTGTCTGTACAGTGCTGGCTATGGCACTTTGCTAATGTGTTAAAAAACATCAAATGCTCAAGCTTCTAACTGAGACCAGTAGATTGTTTTCTTCAAATTTATAAACATGTCCTGTGTGAAAATATGAAATTAACCCCACTTATATCTAGCGCACTGTACATATCTGTATTTACTCTGCATATAAATAGTATAAAGAGATGTAAAAAGCAACTGAAATCTCTTTAACAATTGCTTAGCACTTGTGTTAAATGAATGATTGCATTAATTGTCATTTTCTGACTCGTAGCTGTCAGTCAAGGTGCTTTATCTGCATCGGGGACCCCGGTGACATATGAGAGCGCCCTGTGATGCTTCTGGGAAGTGACAACTCAGCGTCCAAGGCTGCTGATGATCCCTTTTGTCTTCACAGTGGATTCTCAAACTCATTATCACTGCAACCCTCTGAAGTCAGACTGCAACAGTGGCAGACTTGCTTTTCAGATGAAGGAACACAACTCTCATTTTTTTACCTTCAAAGGTGGACTGAAACTCTCAAACCACCAGGTGAAAAGTTATTCTCATCCAAAAGGTGGGATTTTGAAGGATGGAACACTATAGGGGTCATTGACTAGCACTATCGAGTACAAAAACATGTTTATGAATATTATTTTTTTTCTTACTGGCTTGTGTTTACATTAGATATATTACGGATGAGTCTGCAGTGACTGCATATCAGTGTTACAGAAAGTTGTATAGATGCCAGTAATTTCATGACTATGTTTTGAATGGAATACTAGCTTAGCATTTACTTAGGACTGTGCAGTATATAACTTTTTATATTCACAGCTTGTCTATAATAATATAATTAGTGCTGTCAAACGATTTAACACATCCAAAATAAGGCTTCCTTCAGTTTCTCCATTAAGTTGAGTACATTGCAGGATAGAGCATTTCACGCAAGAGTTACATTTTGGTAAATTTAGTCTTTATGTAGTGTTTATCAAAGTATTTTAGGCATATTATATACTAATAATAATAAAGTAAATCGAACTATTCCAAACACAGTCATGAATCTGTGTTTTGAGATTGATCAGAGTATTTTGCAGATATCTTGTCAGCTCTGTTATACATACAATCAATTACTGCTGGAAAAATTACATTTTGTGTTTACAGTGGAAGTCATTTTAGAACGTGAAGAAGGATTTTGTTTTATTAGTAGTAATAGAATGACACATGGTATATTTGCCCAGCATTGCACAGTTCATCGTGTTACTCTTTATTAGCTAGATTCTTCTCCATGATTGTTTTGATAAAAAGTGTATTTTAATGTTATACAGAGTCCTATGAAAGGGAATTGTCATTATAACTTATTTTGTGAATGTTGTTAGTGGGTAATGTTTACAGCTTCAAATTTAGGAGGTTTGGTGTTGTGGTTATGGTAATGCTACATGCAGTCACTGCTCATTTAAGCTATTAAACCACTACATTTAAGACCTTATTCTCATATTGTCATCTTTATATAGTAACTTTATTTCTGTTGTGTATGTGTAGTTTATTTATAGATGTATTGCTGCAGAAAATGAATGACATTTGCCCTTTCAGTAAATGATAGGCAAAACCCCCCGTTCATATTTGAAAGCATATCTTGTATTATCATCTAAGGCAAATCAGATGTAAATAAGCAGCACTGTTACTTTTCTGAGAAGACTTTTCAAGCATTGGTGTGGTAGAGTTATACCATTTTGTGTTTAAGGAAAAGTACAAAAAGGAAAAAAATTACTTGTATACTTATAATAAAATAAATAAGTAGACTGTTGGCATTGCAACACATATCCATCACTCACACTTATTAGATTATTAACACAATAGATAAGCAAAACAATAACTGCATTTCGAGGGATGTAAAAGAAGTTTGGTTACCTTTTATTTATTTAATTTATTTTTATTTTTTTTTACAAAAGTCATTAGGCACATTCCAGTTAATATACAATTAAGTGATTTTATGAAACTTATGAAGGAGCCATCTGATATGAAACATGGCACAAAAAAAGTACTAAGGGATTGTCAAAACTATTTTGAATAGAATTGAATGCATACATTTTATGCATTGTAATTGTTACAGCATGCTGGTCCAGGTGGAAGTGGAAAGGAAACACAGTCCTTTCTTACATTATGATAAATATTGTAAATATTTCAATAATGTATATCAATAGTTGTGACAGAAGCATTTGTTACAATCTAATGCAATGTGAAATGCCTATGTATGCAAACACAAGTCAAGTTTAGTATCCTGCACTTAAAAACTTTCAAATAATTTAGCAAACATTGTAGAACTCTTGTTGATTTAGGAATAATTCTGCAGAGGTAAAAACTACAAAAACAAATCCTGTACTTCACACCGAAAAGCTAAAAGTATTTGATTTTTTTTTTTATACGGTCTCAAAAAACAACATTTTTATAACAATGACAACACAATAGTAATAGTACAAATTTTAACTGAATCTAGATGGAGATTAAGAACAGAAGAGTCACTTTCATGGCAAAGAAGACTGATTGGTGACAGTAATCGGCATTTATGGCCAAGTTATATTGCACAAAAAAATAGACTACGTGTGTTAAGTATAAAAAGTAAACACACCAGAGCAATGTAACAAAAAGGTATCTACTTAATCTCTCCGATCAACCACAACATCTTGAGCATTAAAGTCAGAATTTATACTCCATACCACACAAGAAGTTGGAAATGGTTTTGGGTAAGTACAACAAACTAAATTATGGTAGGTTTTTCAGTGGAAAAACACCCATTTTTAATATGGGCCAAAGCAGGAGGGCTACAGAGTCTTCTTCTTAAGAATAAGTGGACCAACGTTGTCTCCTGTCAGCTCGTTATGCTTTATGTGTGACTTATCGCAAACAGGAAACTGCAAGATAAGAAAGGACAAATTAAATGCTGATTGGGACAGTGGTTTTTAGGCACCCTGATGCTTTTGACAAAAGTGACACTCAAAAAGAGGAAGTGAAAAATCACACATTTTTTTTTCTTTTCCCACACATGTATGTTAATAGTTTCACTACAGTTTTTCTCGTAAACGGAATGCATCATATTTTTTTATTAATTTCAGAATAGCTTTTTCCTCTTTGGTCCAATTTTAATGTTAATTATTATTATTATTACTATTTTTTTTTCAAGTCCATTTCCTCATACTGTTTGATTGCTTGCATCATTGCACGATGTCAAATATATTATCATCCTAATTCATTAAGATATTATAAACATTAACATCATGATTTTCTGTTCTTTTCTTTCTGCTCTGAACTGCTCTATTTTGAAAAGTGCTATACAAAATTTGACTTGACTTTGGTGCTGATGTTCTATATGTTCATAGTACATTGATCTACTTTACAGCTTTACATAAAATATTATATTTTTCTCAGGCATGGGACCTCCTACCGTTTTAGATCGCCAGCAGCGGCAGTAGCAAACATTTGGAGTCCTCAGGTCCTCTATGTCGATCTCATTCACCACTTTAGGGTTTTCTTTTTGGATCTTCAGATTTATTAGACTGTCTCTTTGCTTTTTCTTCTTGGGCAGGAATGGTCGGATGGTCAGATAACCCAACAGAGACAAAATCCCCAATAACGGTAGGAGCCGCAGCCACTCTGAAACTGAGACACAATCAAGAGATACAACTCATCATAGAGTTTGCTGAATTCTTAATTATCACATTGACAACAGAATCTACTTAGTGAGAGCTCTACTGCTAGCTGTGGAAAAAAAATAAGTGTGGTGAGTGACAGATAAAGTAATATTCAATGATTAACACACTTATCATATTTATACACGTGCATAAGTGACAATTAACCTGTCATGATCTGTTGAATTACACAATGACAGTTGCTTATTTTAGTTGTTTGTAAAGGCTGCTTTTTTAACGTTTACAGATGCAAATTGTCTTGCATTTATTGTGCCACGTTTTATAAAACTATAATAAAGCTAAGCATGCTGTCAGATGCTCTGCATATTTGGTCTTTCACATTTCTGAAACAGAGGCTCACTGTTGTGAGTATCCGAAAGTAGAATCACTTGTGCAAGTAGACACTACATATTGAGTATGTTTTCCAAAAATGCATGGAAGGTGAAATTGTATTAATCAGTTTATAAGTTATTACTTATTTGAGCGTTAAGCAGACGGAAAACAGAGACACATCACTCTTTCTATTCAGGCATGTGCGCTTAACTTAACTTTCCTCCTACGCTTGTGTCATTTTGCGATATAAAACACATACCTGTGAGTCTCGCAAAGCCGCCGATTGTTTCCGGAAGAGGCAGTTTCTTGAGGTAGGCTGGAAGTTGTATTTTGATAATCCTAGAGATACTTTCTAACACCATCTTGAATGACTTTGTGCGCTTCTAATTGAAAGACAGCAGCCAGGATATTTCCTGGGACATTGTACGTCGTCGCGTTAGTTCAGTTGCGTTTGCTCGTTTCCGTTTGCTCGTTGAATAGGCTGCTCAAGGCTGGGAGAATCTACTTAACTATGACCGTGAATAAGCGTAAGCGCACGACGCGCAGTAAAAGAGTCAACCAATCAGCATGTGCAGAGTTGGTGGCGCCCGATTGGCTACTTTCACCGCGCAACTTGCTATTGGTTTAATTGGTTCTATTCAAATGCACTTTACTTTTCGCGTACAGAAATGGACTCTGGACAATAACAAACTAATATTTCATAAATAATCGAGTTAGATTTACCCTGTTAAGAAATTTGAATTTAATTATTTGTTTGAATTATTTGATTTATTTTGGATTTTGTCATTCTTGCAAACTGTATGGTGTTGCAAAAGGAACTTTTTCGTGTGTTTATGCATGATTGTTTTGACAGATTTCTCGAACTTTTCAAGAATCTTTATTATTATTATTAGATTTTTTTTTGTACATGATAATATTGCTTGGGATATGATTTAACCATACATCTCTTTATTTTACTATAAACATATCATATTGGTGTGAGAAAATGAACTAAAGCTAAGCCATATTTTATTTCGTTTATACGAGGTCAAATAATATGGATCTGTTTTGAAATAATTATAATAATAATAAATCTGTCTTCCTATTTCCTTAAGTTCCCCCCTGTCTGTCTTGCAAATTGAAAAAAAAAGAAAAGAAAAGAAAATATGAATAAAAAATGGATTCAGTGTACAGCGTCACTTTCTTAGGTGTAATAACAGTGCAAAGAGTAATAATAATAATAATTGTAATTTACTGCTGATTATATATAATCAGATTAATTCTTAGGTTAAATTACATTACATTATTATTAAAGGCAGTCGTGAAAGAACAACATTACCCAGCATTCATTGCGCTTTTGATAAAATAATGTCTGTTTTCATGGATTACTTTAAAACACCGAACTAAATTTATTTCTAAAGTCACATTTAATTATACGGTGCGTTGTACATGTTATTTACGCCCTATGTAGGCGTTTCTATCTCTTCAGGCATCTAGCAGGACTACTATGTGTGCTGTCGTCTAGGTCCGTGTCTGTGCCGTCCGGTGTCATTGGTGAATGACCGAAGATGTCTCATAGCAGGTTGTTTGCCCGGTTGCTCTGTAAGTAAAACTGACACGAGTGTTGTTACATTTGAAACACATTGCTGTTTTTGTTTTGACCTTACTGCATCCTTTTTTCTAACGTTGGAGTTATTTATCTCTTGTTATTTTCATTGAACAGACACAGTGAGCTAATGCTAATGCTGCTGTGTTGGTGTTATCAGCACCAAGTGTAACATAATTAACAGTATACTTCTGGAACGTGACCTTTACTGGCAAACATGCTCAATTTCAAGCTCATCACGAGGTTAACTTGTATTTAATAGAGCAGTGCTAGTGAACATGAAATGTTGCAGACTGACAGCAGTGTAATTTTATGTTATATGTTGGAAAGGTCTGTGTCTTGGCTACAGTTATTTTACTTGGCGTAATCGTAATAGCTTGATAGGTGTTAGTTCACGTAGACTAGTGTGAAAAGCTGTGTGTGGTTGCTTGTACTTCACTGTCATCAGTGCATAACTCTTTAAATCCTTTTTGTTTTCTCTTTTAAAATGAATATAGTAGTAAATCAAAATGGTCAGGGCGTTTTACAAAAGAGTATTGCCAGTTTTGAAACTTTTTGTTCTCTTAACTCTTCCAGTCTTGTGCAATGTCAATAAGGGAATTTTCACTCACAGAAAGTAGTATTGACCAACTTCTCTAACACTGCGGTACACTGCGTACTATACTTTTTCAGAAGCAACCGTATGCTAAATTAATTTACAGTGTAATTTATTGTTGCATTTATTTCACATGTGTAGAAATTCATGCAAAATGGATATGCTATTGAGTAGATAAGCAACTGATTGTCTAAGAGTGGTTTAAAGTGAACTTTAACCAAGAGAATGTATGTACCATTAAATCCTCTCAGTTGTGATCAATAGCCTGTTTCTTGAAGTGGTGACTCGTGATCTTTTGTTACATCATTCAGGAGATAAAACTCTTTGCTGATCACTTATAAACTTAAGCATGATGCTTTGTAACTAGTGTTGTCGGTTTGACCCCAATCTTATTTCCAGACTATGTGAGGTCAAGGCAGCATGACATTTGGACATCAGATCCTGTAGGGAGCTTACAGAGTAATGTGAATGAATCTAGACCTAGACCAAGTTTACTAATGAATCTGCAAAGTTGACTTTAAAGGGGTCACATGATGCAATTTCAATTTTCTCCTTCCTCTTTGGAGTGTTACAAGCTCTTGGTGCATAAAGAAGATCTGTAAAGATTTCTAAAGACTAAAGTCTCAAATCCAAAGATATATTCTGTATAAAAGTTAAGAGTCATTATTTTAAAGGTTGCTTCTTATTCTACTGCTGTTGTGTTTGTATTTGCAGTGCAGCAGGCAGGGGTGAGACACTGTTATACTGGCAACAGGAAGAACCTTTACATCGACAAGAACACTAAGGTCATCTGTCAAGGCTTCACAGGAAAACAGGTGAGTAGCTACAGTCTGTGTTTCTCTCAACACCCTGCATTTCAGCCCAAATATCTTAAAAGGCTCTCCTGTTTTTTATTTAGTCACTAATTGGAATGCAGTCTACTTGGTTGTGGCCTCTGCTGAGTGAAAGTAACTGGCTGAGCAACAGCAGTAAAACTCACTGTATTTTAAACTTGATTATCTGCTTAGCATAATTGAACAGAAGACGTTAGTGATGCACTGAAATTAAAGGTTTTGGAGGGCAAAAATGATTGACCAAAACAGTGACATTTAATTTGTGCATTTCTGATGGAAAACGTGTCTTTTCCATACAATCAATGTGAATAAACTTCAACAGGTAAACATGTCAGCTGTGTGAATGCCAGTGCTGGATTAACGATATTGATATCTTGCTTTTAATCGATCTTCATTTTGATGAACCAGTTCTGTTTATGCTGTTTTTAGTTTATGCATAAACAAACTTTCACTAAAGTAACACTATTTGTTGCACTCCTGCCATCCGACAATCACAATAAACTTTGTGCTTTATTATTTTTTTTTACACTGTGAAAAACAAATCCTGTCAATTTGATAACAAAATTCCAACAATAAATGTAATATTGATACTCTTGTTTTTTTGTTTTTTTTTAAACTGTGGGACTCAAAATATTTTATCTGCTGCTCATTTACATAATACCACAGATGCTGTTGATAAAGCCAACATTTATTTGACCCAAAATATTTGAAAGTGGATAAATCCAGTTTTGCAAACAGTGAGTCACAGAACACAGATGATTTTGATGTAAAGCCTACATGCTTATGGAACTCCAAAATAGCATTTATAATTTTGACGCAACATTTTAAGGATCTGTAGGCTACAGTGGTCATTATTTCTTCCTTGTTTGTAATAATGTGAGCATAACATTTTGAGAGCAACGTGGGTTTTGATTCCAAAAAAGAAACATATCTGGGAGATGGTGATGTAGTAATAAAAATAATAATAATAATAATAATAATAATAATAAATACAAATAAGATAATTTTTAAACTAAAATCATAAAATAATTAAATACTTTTTCATATAAGATAAATATAACCACTTCAGAACATACAGTCCTACTTGAGTTGGTTTTGAAATGTACTCTCCATTCTTTTTATTTTATGAAATAAGGATTGATGTCTGTCTATAGGCCCTTTACACTAAAACTGCTGGCTCCAAAATCCAATAACCTTGCTTTTCTCACCCCTGTTATTTATGTCGTAGCTCTCATTGTATTTCTCTCGATCTCCTTCACCCTCTTTCAAATGACTCTTTACTATAATAAAGGGTTATTAGATGAAGTTTTAATGAACACTCGTTATAATTAGAAGGGGATGAGGAATGACTGGAGTGTCATCGCGGCATATTAACTTTGCTGTACGGCTACATAAGCAAACCATATCTCAAATTAATCGGCACACTGATAACGGAGGCAGCGTTCAGGAAAAACGGCGAAGTTAGCACAGCACTTCAGTGCTAATGAAAGCATGAGAACAAATGATAGTAGAAAAGTTGGCGAGAGGATGCTCTGAGTGGAAATGGATCGAAAACGTGCCAGATTTCTCATTCTTTCTAATTATATGTCTAACATTATAGTGGAAGATATTGACTTGGTACTAGCGACCCTTGCCTTTGGACTTATCTGCGATGTTTCAAAATAATTTGTAATAATTAACATGGATGTGGTGGGGAAGGAAGGTTAAAGTTCATGATGTACAATTTCCACTGACTGGTCAAATTCATAATCATAGGGAAATAGTCATTTTCATTTTCATTGATTTTAAAGTGCATCACATACTAAAATTGCATTTGTAAGTCTATGTTCTGGGCTACATGCAGATGAATAAGATATGTCACGTTCTGCATTAGTGTCTCTAAATGTGAAAGGATTTATCTATGTACTTAAAATCTTTATGCTGTTCATGCTTTGGCAGCAGGTTTGCTTTTGGGTTTAGTACAGATTTTATTATTTAACATCCTTTATTAACAACATATTTCTGCATTACATTGGTTGTAGCAGGTTCACAAAACAATAAAAAAAGTGCTGCATTAAAAGTTAAGAACAAATCTAATAAAATAATCAGGGACCTTTTTAAAAATAAGCTTCAGCCATTTCTTCTAATGCTGAGATTTGTAGAACAGCGGGTGCTTCCCACAAACAGCTGTGGTTCAAGGTTTAGTGAACTTTCACACAGTTTGCTCTAATGTATCTTTAGTTCCTTTGGTGCTCATTGCATGATAGCATCTGCTTGTTTAGAAGCAGCAGTGGACTGTGGATCACCATCAACAAATGATCTTTTTGGACTGGCGAAGAAGTTTTGTGTTTCAGATACAGTATGTTTTCATAGTATGTAAATGTTTATGATTTAAAAGTAAAATGTGATTCTTTGTTATATGTCCCCTTTGGAGTTAACCCTCTGGAGTCTAAGGGTATTTTTGGGGCCTGGAGAAGTTTTGTCATGCCCTGGCATTTGTGCTTTTTTCAGTTTCTTATACACATCTAAATGGTAAAGTGTAATCTCACTGTAAACAGCACAAACTGGGCTATAATAATATGTGAGCAGCATGTATGTACAACATTGTGTTTTGGGGAAAAAAAAAATTTATGCTTGGTTAGCGAAAAACTAAAAATGTTAAATCTCTTGAATAAGGCAATAAAACATATAAATCACATTGGTTCCTGTGATTTTTGAGAACTGGAGCTTGTAGCCTAGAATTTTTCTTTCTAAATTATGTGAAAATCATCTTGTTTACTCACTTATAGGAGCTGACTGTGCTGAACCTTAAGTCAAATTCTTCTCTGTCCTTGGTTGAAAGATGTCTGTTTTCTCTCTCTGTCTCCAGGGCACCTTTCACAGTCAGCAGTCTCTGGACTATGGCTCGCAATTAGTAGGAGGAGTGTCCCCAGGCAAGGGGGGCAAAACACACCTGGGTCTGCCAGTCTTCAACTCTGTGAAGGAGGTAATGGCCTGTGTGACTGTTGACAGTCTCCAGTGAGTCACAGTTACTTCTTTTGGACAGCTGCTCTGATTCTCTGAGGGTATTAGGGGACCTATTTAGAGCAAATACCACCAACAGTAACCGAAGCGTTAAAGACCAGAGGCCAGTTGTGTAATCAGTTTAAACACTTTAACATTAAGCCCAACTGAAATACCCAAAATTGGAAGTTTGAACAAATTTTTTGATTTGGTTCTGTGACTGATTGTTCAGATGTTGTTGTTTTTTAGGCTAAAGATGGCACAGGGGCCAATGCCACAGTGATCTATGTGCCTCCTCCTTTCGCGGCAGCCGCCATCATCGAAGCAATTGACGCAGAGATATCACTGGCCGTCTGTATCACAGAGGGAATCCCTCAGCAAGACATGGTGCGCGTCAAACACAAGCTGCTCCGCCAGAGCAAGACCCGCCTCGTCGGACCCAACTGTCCCGGTGTCATCAACGTAAGGGCTGCACTTATACTGTTATTTATTTCCTTTTTTTTTTTGTGCCCACACAGCTTTGTTTTTGGAAGCTCACCTAGATGGTTTGAAGAGGTGTATGTAGGGGTGTGCCGGTTTCAGAATTGGTGATGACGGTTATGACGTGAGTCAAATGTGACGGTTCATAACATAACCGTCGGGGGGGGGGGTAACTTTGTGTCAGCGCGCGCTCTGATCGGTAAAGGGGCAGAGATTTCAGACCTCCATTTATTAAGGAGATCGGTCACAAAACTCATCATCCGAGCCAACTTTTTTTGAGCAAATTTCAAAGCCGCACCCGCCCGCCATCCGCTGATTGTTTTGCGGTCTATGGCCACAAAAAAAATGCCATTGTCTGTTCTAGAAAGGATGCAGCAAAGATATTTAATGCTAATGTATGAGGCATAGGCCTACGCTGAGTTTCATTTATGATGAGATGCGCTCTAGTGCAGTGCAAGTGAACGCGGCGCGCTGGTGCTTCCATGTCGGTTATCATTGTCTGCTATATTTGCTTTTTATTTATTAAAATACACGCAATTGGTTGATGAAACATTTATTAAAATTAAGACAAAATTTGTACAAAACGAAATTCGTTTTTATGAAAGGTTTTCTACAAAGCAAAATTTTATGAAGTGGTAAATATCATGTCTGACGATATATTGCACATCTTATGATCCTATCTAAAAAATGTTTGTAAAAAATATTTTAATGACACGGTTTTGGCGGTTATAGAGTTCTAATGACGGTGTTCAACTATAACCGCCGGTCTCACGGTTATATACGAACCGTCACACCCCTAGGTGTATGGTTGAAGTTGGCAAAATTGTGAATGTAATTTTAACAAAAAGAAGCTACTCTTTGCCTACTGTAAAACACTGTAGGAAATTATTTATGTATTAAATGGATCAAAAGATTTTTTTTTTTAAATCAGTGATTTTCTTTTTGAATTTCCAATTGATGAAAGAATCTTGAAAAAAAAAGTCTTAGTTTCTCGAAAAATATTAAGTGGCACAACTGTTTTCAGCATTGATGATGATGAGAAATCTTTCTTGAGCAGCAAATCATAGTAGAAAGATTTCTGAAGGATCGTGTGACACTTAAGACTGGGGTAATGGGTGCTAAAAAACTCAGTTTTGCCATCACAGAAATATAATACATTACAACTATATTAAAATAGAAAATAGTTATTTGAAATTGTAAAACTGTTTTACAGTATTACTGTTTTAATGTGTTTTTGATTAAATGTAGCCAAAAAAAACATAAATTGGACTAACCTTGAAATTTTGACAGGTGGCATCAAGTTATAAGCAAGTTATTACATTTGGATAAAAGATGAACTTTTTATAATGTGCAGAAATGAATCATTCACAATAATTTGGAATGTGTAGTAAATTGTGTTGTGAATTTAGGTTGACTCTATACCCCTGCTGCTTGCAACTTTACTTGCCTAAAGTAAAATGTCTAACTTTAAATGAACTTTAATGGCGGTTTTTTTTCCTCTATCGATTTTTAGCCTGGCGAGTGCAAAATTGGGATCATGCCTGGACACATCCACAAGAAAGGAAGAATTGGTAAGAGCTCCATGGAATGACACCTTTTTTATGGCAAAGAAAAACTCAGTCATCCTTTTAGAAGATTTTGACAGTGTGGAGCATAACATGCTGATCAAATAGGACCTTAAGAGATCCTTGACAAGCCTAGCGTGCCTCGTGTCTTCATGCTCATAAAAGAAGCATCAAAGACAGAGCTAGCGGGTCTCGTTTTGAGATGGACACTTTTTAATGCGTTGGATATGTTTGAGTTTCTCACCATGTCAGATATGAACTCCGATGTAGACTGTAGCACAGAGTTCAGGCTGCTAAAAAGAGAGGTGCATCAGTCATCTGTCAGGGAAGTTTAAACTGCATTTTCAAGTCAAACCACTAGAGAGATGGCACAGGTTTTTGAGTAGTACTCAGACTTTGCTTGTTTCTGTAATAAAAGTTGTGATCTCATAAAATGTCTCTCTTGAAATGGTTGAGCCAAAGTTGGCCCTTTCCAAGGTTTTTTATTTATTTATTTATTTATTTTTAATACTGCTTGGTTGCATTTGGGCTTAACAGAACAGCAGAAAAAAGTGCATTAATATGTTAAAAAGTACTAGAAATTTATATTTTTGCTTTCTAGACAATTGTCAGTACAGGACATTATGATCTGCGATCATATAATCAATGAAAGAAAAGTAGAGACTCATGCTTGTGTTAAATGTTGTATTTAATTTATTGATGTCCTCTGATTAAATTTAAATGCTAATTTATTTTATATACCTATTGATTAATCAAATGTATGCACAATTAACAATTAAGTAAAATTAATATGTTTAATTAACAACCAAACTAAATGATAATAATATTGCAATTAATATTTATCTTGCTCTCTTCTTTTCCTTTTTTAGGCATCGTATCTAGATCGGGCACCCTTACGTATGAAGCTGTACATCAGACGACACAAGTGGGTCTAGGGCAGTCGTTGTGCGTTGGTATGGAAAACTAGCAATCAGTCATCCATTATTATTAGTCTACGGAGTGTTTAGAGCAGAGAGGTCTTTGAACAGTGTGTGATTTCTTTCAGGTATTGGTGGAGACCCTTTTAATGGTACTAACTTCATTGACTGCCTGGAGGTGTTCCTGCAGGACCCCAAAACTGAGGGCATCATTCTGATTGGAGAGATTGGGGGAGATGCAGAAGAGAACGCAGCAGAATACCTGAAACAGCACAACTCTGTAAGCTGCTTCTCATATGCTCAAATCTAAAAAAAAAAAAAACTTTAAATGTAAAAGGTATATATAAATATGAACTTGATTTAATAATATTAGTTAAAACTTGAACACTCACGTAACACAAGGCAAACTGATTTTTCTTTGAGCCATCTACATTTGTTTATGTACTAATTTACTTTTGGGAAGGGATTTGTTCAAAAAACATAAATAGAAAAGTAATATATATGCAATATATATATATATTTTTTTTTTTAGCTGTATGCAGGGAAATTTATGCCAAGGAATTAACCTAAAAATGTTGTTCCATCCAAATAGGCAATCAGTCATATTTGAACACATGCAAATAAAATTTTGTATCTCTGTCTCTTCACAACACACAAATATTTGATGGATTCTATAGACTTGTAGTATAATGCACAAGTCATATGCATATTTTATGCAAGCTTTATTTTATTGTTTTGGTGGACTTTTCCTTTAAGAATTTCTACACGTCTCCACTCAGAGGAGAAGAGTCATTGTTATTCATTCATGGATTGCTTTTAGGCCCATGAACCAGTGCTTTGTTTTTTTTCCTGGCCCCTTGGGAAGTACATATTGTTTTTCATCTTCTGGATATTGGCAGCTTTCTCCAACAAACAGGAACCCTCACCACACATGGAGCTCCTCTTTCCTTGCTAGCAGGAGCTCCTCGACCCTGGAGCTCACATTGTTACTGTGAATGAGAACACAGCCTCCAGCTGCTCTTTGATCTGTTTTGGCTGTGAAGGAAAGTCTACATAGCTTTTGTTGTGATCTTTGGACCAGTCAGGCTGGATTCCACTCAGTCAAAGACCTCCTCCACTCCTAACAGCACCTTGGCTTGTCTCATCATTAGCCATGTCAGATTTATTCCTCCAGTTTGAGAGTCATACAGAAGGCTTATGTGTTAAGTGTCTTGCATTGGAAGAAATTTCAGTCTGTTATATAAAATAAAACTAGCATTGGCACAGTGAATACTCATAGTTTCAGCTACACTGATTGAGGCAGACTACATGCGAATGTCCATTTTTTTTCAAGAGGAACCCAGGGGGCCAGACATGATTGAGTGCGTGGTAGTGCTGGGGCACGGTAACCACAGAAAAATCAAGCAAATCGCTCCGGTTACGTTCACAGCATGAACAAGTGCCTTATTTTGTAGTGAGTGCTTGGATGTTCAAAGAAACACTCCATTCTTTGAATCAGTCCATGATAAAGAGCTCATTTTTATTGTCGCCACATTTGAACTGAACCGAAATAACAAAACCTGGAATTTCTGAAAGTGTTGAGTTTCACAGTCGCAGAAACCATTAAACACTTTGGTGTACCTGGAGAAAAGCTAGCGTGTAGCTCTTTGAGCACACATTAGCACTGTGAAAGGGTTTTTTTTTTCTGGGTTGTCAATTAAATTAGTGGGAGAATTGATTTGCCGGAAATTATTTTTCACAGACTAGTTGCAAATTGTATGAAATTGCTCCTTTCAGATGAATTTTTCTCATTATCTCAACAAGGTAGTTTTTAAAGATGGCCTTGGCTATGAATAATGGAGATCAATACATAGGCATGCTACATTCCATGCAGCAGCTTTAGCCTTGGGAGAAGTATTTGGCAGTTATGAAATTTTCTGTCTATGCTGCTGTTAACAAGAGCTGAATTGATCAGACTGTTAAACGCATACTGGTCTCATTAAGAAGTGTGGGCAGGGATGATACATCAGATTCCAGGCGGTAATGGAAGCGGCGAGACATACAGGAGCTTGTAAACCATTAACTCCAGAAAAAGTCATGTCATATTTTATTTTGCAGGATGAACCATTTTAAACTGGCTTAGGAAGAATGCCTGTTTTTCTTATGGAATAATAGTAGTGACAAAGGGCTCATGGTCCAATCCCATAACGTCACAGTGCATTTTTACGCCCCCACTCTTCCTGCTGGATCCATATCTGATGCTTGCTTTCCATTAGCTGAAGTCGCGTTGTACAAATAATGGTGCAAGCACCCTGTTTTCCCCTCTTCTTCTAATTTATCAACTCCCAACATGCATACAACCAGTAAGTCCTTGTGTCAGAATTGCTAAGGCAAACTGCAAAATTGCTTTTCTGCCAAATTAGCATACTGATATGAATATTCCTCTCAAGTGCTTGTCAGCTTCACGCTTGTTTTTGCTTATTGCTAACATTAGTCACCTAGGAAGCATTGCCCATTAAGATCCACTTGCAGTCCACAGTCACTGCAACACCATTGGAAGCTGCTGAATGATCAAGAGGAAGCTTTCTAACTGTTAATGTGGAACCTGACAAACTGTGTTTTCGGCAAACGTCCTTTGCATACCTATCAGTTATTTTTCTGGAGTTTGTTCTGAAAAAAATCCATTAAATTTATGTTTACTCAAAAATGACAATTCTGTGTTGGTATGTTTTACCGTGGAATACATAATGATTTTTGTAGAAAAACATGTTTGAGTAAACAGGGAATAGAATTTGCATTTTTGGGAGAACTGTTCCTTTAAGACCCTTTTTTGACTCTTCCTAGACAAGCTCAAAATAAGGTCGACTGGAGAGTGTCTGAAGAAGCAGTTGTCATTTAACTAAAAAGGGAGTACAAAATGAAAGGATGGTGTTCCACTAGGAAATTGTCTCTAGGTTTTGTGCATGGGCAAAATATAATTACCTCCGTTCATTATCGTAATCTTCCCAGATTAGGCTTTAGTCTGTAGTCGGCTGCGTGAGCATGAACAGCTTGAGCTTTGAACCGAAGACGGCTCCTGTGGAGCGCCGTAATGTTAGTGGGTAGTTGAAGATTATCAAGTATTAGTCAGGCTGCCAATGACTGGCGGTCACATTCATTTCATCTTCTCCACCTAAAGTTTGCATTCCCATTTAAAGTTCTTAGTCAAATAAAAAATTGACAGTGAAATTAAGGAACCTATTCTTCTCTGAGATGCTAATGAGCTTGAGCAGAATGCACAGCTTTTTTGAGTGATTGTCAGTGGAGAAAGATGCAGAATGAAGGGGCTGGCGCATGCTAACCAGGCCAACACTTGACATGTAGTTTGAGATTCACCCCAGGTACAGCTTCAGCCTTCTAAGAAAAGCTGTCCAAATGTCCCCAAAACATCCAAAATGGTAGGCTACAATTTTATTCTATTGTTGGCAGCTGCGGTTGTGATTATGACAACCCACATCCCACTCTGCCATTCACGAAGACAGAATATGGTGGGAATGAGGGAAAAACAGACCTGAGCATGATGGTCCATGAGCAATGACAGTTAATTGGCGTGGACATGACAAATTGGCCTCTTTGAAAGTGAGATTGTATTAAATGACATACTCGAGCCACTGTCTGCCCATCTGCTTACTCCCACACAAGCTATTACATGCCTTGATCAGCCTCCCTTTTAATGCCAGTTTTGAGCACAGTATGTGCCATCTGAAAGCCTCTGCACTTATCTTTACCTCTTATTTACAAGTCTGTGAACTGCATTTTGAGGAAATAAAAATAGACTCACCTCCTGTAATTGTCTCAAAACATTTTCTTGTAGGCCTTACTTAATGCCACTATGGCAATGGTTATTTTTATGAAGACCCATAATGCAGTTGCTTTAGGAATGAATTTATATAGTGTTTTATTTTTATATTTGTACTTTCAATTTCTTGAATGTTTCTGCTAAATACACCTATTGTACCTGAAAATAAAGCAGGTTTATATATATATATATATATATATATATATATATATATATATATATATATATATTATGTGTAGTTGTAATGTGTATCTTAATTATTCTTTTATCTTTGTTATTAAAAAAAATAAGAACAAGATTTTTATCTTTCTTGTCTTTGGCCTAAATAGCTGCCATTCTTCTTATTTATTTATTTTTGTTACCTTGAAAGGCTTTGTCTTTATAAAAAGGAAAGTAGTTTGGCTGTAATGCTCAGACAACTTAACACAGAATTTTGTTAAAATCGTGATATTTCAAAAAAAGAAAAGAAAAAGAAATGGTAAATATTTTTGCATACTGCTCACACCTACATGTCTTACAGAAGTTTAGGACTGCATACGTTTTGTGAGCGAAAAATAAAAATATATGCAAAGTAATTAAGGGGAACACATACGTTTTGTGAGCGAACGTGATGCACTTCAGGGGAAGACGGACGTTTTGTGAGCAAATGCAAAAATGTACGCAAAGTATTTAAGGGGATTGCATACATTTTGTGAGTGAAGGCAAAATAATTTGGGGATACTCATACGCTTTGTCAGCAAATGCGAAATAATTCAAGGGAACCCATGAATTTTGTGAGCGAGCACAAAGTATTTCAAGGGAAAAGCATACTTTTTAAAATTGTTTTCAATTCAACAAAAGAACGTAAACTCAAACAAACAAAATCCAGAATGTATTTGCATATGTGCGGAGTAAACCAGTTTTGTATTATTGTTTTCTTTGCAGTTGTAAAACCAGCAAACAACATTATCTTCTTTAATGAACTTATACAGAAGTTAGAATCATCATTGAGAAGACATAAAAATGGATTGGACATGTAATTAAGTTGTAGTAAAAAGGACAAAACAGAATTCACGAGTCCACAGATTGACAACGATTAGACATTTCCAAAACATGTGGAGAAAAGTACCTGATGTTACAGATATGACAGTTATAGTTCGATTGCAGTTTCATTTTAAACCTCGTAAGGAGTAATGGATGTTCTATGGATGACTTTAAAATGGATCAGATGATGAGCTCAAGTTTTTAGAAGTTAAAGTCAGATTAGACCACACGCTCTCCCAGTCGACTGATAAGTCAAAATCTGTTAGTTCACAATTCCAGATAAGTTCAATAGAAAGAGACATTACAGTGTGATCATTACGTTTAGTATATATTAAAGAAACAGATGGCCAACCAGAGAATGGTGCGATCCAATCCCAGATAGGATGAGAGGAAATGAGGGATACCCAGGGAACTCGATAGGCATTGAGAGCAGAGAGTAACTGAAAAAAGATAATATGATGATGCTGGTAAACAAAACTTAGTTCTTGAAATGAGCAAAGTCCTGGGTTATCGTAGAAGTCACAGCATGTGTTTATGCCCAATGGAGAGCAAGAGGGCTGGATAAATGGGCGATTTCCACATAAAAATGTAAAGTTGTGCCATAAGGGTGTGTTGTTACAAAATTTGAAAGGTTTTTCCATCAGACGTTCCACCATTTTCCAGATAATAATAGAATTGGCCACAACCGGGCCAAATTTCTTAAAATCATTTTTATTTCCTGTGCCAGCAAATAAAATATCTTGGAGCCTCTGTGGTTTAACCTTGTCAGCTTTGATTACTCTCCATAAAGCTTTTGATTGAGGATCAACTCAAATAAGAAGAGCCTTAAATTCTAATATAATTCAAAATTTGGCACAGCCAATCCTCCCGAAATTATAGGATGCTGCAATGTGACATGTTTTATTCTGGGTCGTTTACCATTCCACATAAACTGGGAAATTATGGAATTGATCTCCTGGAGATAACCATAAGAAATAACATGGAGGAGGGGAAAGCGGCAGCATAGAAAAAAGACAATTAAGCAGAGGTAACATTCATTTTAACGGTGGCCTTGGAGAGAGACTTTAAGATTATTCCATCTTTGAGTATCCCTTCTGATCTTGATTTAAATGTTATTAAAAGTGTTTCCGGCAATTTGATGAATGTCTTTATATATGGTAATACTCAAGTAAATTAAATCATCTGTAATAGGAATGAATGAAGGGATAGGAGAGTTGATATAAGACTGATGCCTCAGGTGATTGGTATGAGTGTCTTAATCATATAAATATAATGTTCACAGAAACCAGAACAATGCAGAACTGCCAACATATAGTTCCACTCTAGCCTGTCAAAGGCTTTTTCTGTGTCAAGTGAAAAGAGCGCAAAAGGACTCGGAAGAGAGTCTGCAAAATCAAGTACATGAAACTGTCGACACGCATAACAGGACACATGACGTCTCTTAATAAAACCGGTTTGGTCCTCTTAATTAAGCTATGAATTACTTTCTCCATGCTAAAGTGAAGCGTTTTAGTATAAACTTTTCGATTGCATGGGATGAGTGATAGTGGTCTGTAGTCAGAACGGATCTTTACTGTGTGGTCCGATGCAGGACTCTCTACAAAATATCCTCCTCAAAATAGGTTTTGGTTTTGTACAGATTTGTTGTTAATTAACATAGGATTTGTGATAACCTGGTCATCCGAAGATTTCACTGCACTGATATGTGAAGTGAAAGTGACATTCAGCCAAGTATGGTGACCCATACTCAGAATTTGTGCTCTGCATTTAACCCATCCGAAATGCACACACACAGAGCAGTGAACACACACACACACACTGTGAGCACACACCCGGAGCAGTGGGGCAGCCATTTATGCTGCGGCGCCCGGGGAGCATTGGGGGTTCGATGCCTTGCTCAAGGGCACCTAAGTCGTGGTATTGAAGGTGGAGAGAGAGCTGTTCATGCACTACCCCCACCCACAATTCCGTCCTGCCGAGACTAGAACTCACAACCCTTCGATTGGGAGTCCAACCCTCTAACCATTAGGCCACGACTTCCCCCTGACTCACATTCCCAGCCAATAAGAGGCTGGGTCGCTCTGATTCTAAATATATTTTTTAGGGAAACCCATACTTTTTGTAAGTGAATGCAAAAAAAAACATGTGCATGTATTTCAGGGAACACCTACATTTTGTGAGAGAAAATCTTTCAAGAGAACTAAAAATCTTTTTAAAAGTAAATGTAAAAGCATTGAAATAAATGTTTTCTTCCCTTCTAATTTTTTTTTTTTTAATCACCAATATTAATTGTTCTGGTTAATATGTACATCATGATGGTATATGATTATATATATATATATATATATATATATATATATATATATATATATATATATATATATATATATATATATATATATATATATAGCAAGATTCATTGAATAGGAAGTTCACAAACAATCATCTGAAACAGACCATTTGTAACAGTTTAAATGTCTTTACTGTCAATTTACTATCATAGTCAATTGTCAATGTTGTCACCTTACACATTGCCAGTGTATCCTTTCCTTTCTGTATACAAGAATTAATTTCGTTCAAAACAAAAGAGTATGTATTTATTTCAAAGACTTGTGTCATATATGTTTTTTTTTTTTTTACTCTTTAGGGTGCCAATGCTAAGCCAGTGGTGTCATTCATTGCTGGCTTGACGGCTCCTCCTGGAAGGAGAATGGGACATGCAGGAGCCATCATTGCCGGAGGCAAGGGGGGTGCCAAAGAGAAGATCGCCGCTCTGCAGTCGGCTGGAGTCGTCGTCAGCATGTCTCCGGCTCAGCTGGGCAGCACCATGCACAAGGTGAGAACGTTTTTTCTCAGTGTGAGCTGTAATTCAGAGGCAGAGTCACCACAGAGCTGTCACCTCGTGTTTTACCTCACTAAATGCTCAGTGCTGTTTTTGGTTCTGCAAACTCAAACATGCTGAGAGCAAGCCTTTAAAAATAAACCTTTTTAGTAAAAAAAGAAATATATATATATATATACACGGTATATTTATTTTTTTCATCTCTTAGTTTAAAGTCTCAGAGTTATGTGAGTTTGCTGATAACTCTTTTTAAAGTAGATTTATCAGCTTGTGTGGCTCTAGCAGAACTGGCTCTGGAAAATTCAGCATTCTGTGGGCCAAAGCAGTGACTAATATAAAGGTCCCCCTTAGACAATCACAGCAGTTTTTACCGTGAGATATTCGATAGAAAGCTACACCGCAAGAGAGGAAATTAACAAAGCTCCATTTATATTGGTGAGTTAGCAGCTCTGTCTCTTTATCTCAATTTATCATAGCCAGGACTTTTAACAAGATGTATAAAAAGTGAAAGCTTGTATTACACTCATTCATCATTTTAGCCTTTCATTATCAGCCCTAGCAAACGCTCCTTCCTCTGCTTCAATACCATTTTCTCTCCTCTTCCACCACTCCCCTGGATTCTAATTTGTAATCATCGGAAGTAATGATGAAAAACACTCTGGCTGGTTGTTAATTTTGCAGCCCATTGTGTTCATACATCTGTGTTTATCTCATTGGCCAATTTAATAATGATGGCACATACACACGCCTCAAACTTGATTGTGTGTTTCCCTGCTTTTCCTCCATGTCAACAGACGCACACATATGGAGGCAACTCACTCGCAGTGTAACTGCCCCAGTCACAACCTGAATATTAACCCTTAATTCCCCATTACGTCTCATTTTATAATAATAATATTCCACAATGTTACTGTTTTTACTGTTTAATGAAAAACATGAAAATAGAATCATAGAGATCCCACAGTTTTCAGCTTTAGTTCGGTAGTGTATTTATAAAATAGCAATCCACACAGCAATATATAGAATATAAAGAATGTAACTGTCACAATGCGACACTTATGTAAAGATTTTTGAGTGATAACAGTTTTGAATCTTCATTTACACAGAGAGTTTGAACTATCTAAAGTGTTTTAACGCTTCACCATTTCAGAAACATTAATGACCAAACAATCAATCAATCTTCACAATGATTCTTAATTGATATCACAAAATCTTTGCAACTGTTAAACACCCAGCCCTATTAGCTTACATTTACTACACACGGGAAAATACTAAACAAGCTCTCGTTCTTTTTCCCCTCTCTTTTTGCTAATGATGTAATCACAGCAAATACTTAATTTCTTGTTGTGTTACTCAAGGCCATTTCCTCCAATCCAGAATATTTCAGTCTGCAGCAGACAGGGCACTACTTGAACATTAGATGGCAGTAGAGCTCCAAGTATTTTTCCAGATAAACCCGTGCATCTTCGTTTTTGAAACATGACATTTGCATAAGGGAATTCTCTCCGAAAAGCACCATTCCGTCACCCTTAGTTGAGGAAAATGCATTTTCAAAAGCACAATGCATCACCCTGTAGCTGTAAGCCTTTGTAAATTAACTATGTAAATAGCTATTCCTGACTGGAACAATCTACATTTGTCTTTGTATCATACAGTGCATTTCTCACAGCTTCTGTAAAGATTTTCCTGCGCAATTTAACCTTTATATGGCCTTAAATCCTGAAATTCACAGTGTCATTTTCTATTTAGTGCAGAGGGCTTTCCAGCTGTTGGAACTTCCACTTTGATAAATCAGATATACTGAAATATGAAATATATAGTTTCCTATTTGACTTTTTTTTTTTTTTTTTTTTTTTAAGCAGTCTAGACACTTAAAAAAATGGCAAACACACACAAACTCCAGAAACTCAATTTGATTCAGCAATGAAAGATTTTGTGCAACAGGCAGGCAAGGTCAAATCAGACCTAAAATGTGAAAAATATCTGAGACAAATACAGTACAATCCACATTTCCAAAGAATTGTTTCCAAACTTGATGAAAAACAAAAAGGGAAACGTCGCTTTATCGGCTAGTTATCAGCATGTCATAATCTGAGGGACACTCATGATGATGATTATATTTTGCATTTTCAAGGAGTAATTTACCCAGAAATTAAAAATTCTATCATAATTTATAAGTTGTTATAAACCTGCGTGAGTTCCTTTCTCCTTTCTTAATTTTGTCTTGATCCTCATCCTCTTTGATTTTATGGAAAAGAGCAACATGGACATTCTTTTTATGTTCCACTGAAAGAATAAAGTTAACAGGTTTGGAACAATGTGAGATAAAGAAAATGACTGCATTTTAATTTTTAATGTCTTAAATTTATGCCGCACTTAAAAAAAGCTTCTCAGAGGTTTACATAATAAAAACAACCTTCATTAAAAAAAAAAAAAGTACAATCAATAAATGAACATGAAACATATAATGGAAAAGATTTAAAAAATATCAATTGACTCTTGCTGCACAAATCTTATTTTGTTTATTATTTCAGCACTTTAAGCACAGTGTAATCTTTATTAAAACGGCAAATGTAACCAAATCATGGCAGTATACTTTGTTGACTCAAACAAAACTAACTGCATAACAGACTCCTGCTATGGACACAGTGAAGGATGACCCTGCTCCCAGACCCTGCCGATCATGTTTGTTTGACCCCTGTTTACTCTTCCCTGTTCTCTGCAGGAGTTTGAGAAGAGGAAGATGTTGTAACTTGTTAGAGGAAGTGTAAGAAACAAACCGCCCCCCTGCATTAGGACCTTCATCCCTGCTGGAGCCCACCAACTTCCTCCAGGCTCAACCGTGCGCACACTTTGTGATTTGAGTGCATATTCCATATTTCCATCAGAAGAAAAAAAAAAAAAACATTTTAAAGTCTATCACAGCCTTCGTCTTAGAAGTGTACAGTCCAGGAACATATCCAGCCACAGCAATGTCAGCCATGTTGTTGCTTTGTCATAATGTTTTCTCTCCTTCTGAAACAGAAAATATATCTCTTACACTCTCTTCCTTGTAGTAGTTGACTTCTTTTTACATGTACCATTATGCTCCATTTCTTGACAGCAGCTCAATGCAGGTTTCCGGCGATTTTGTACTTGAAAGGAGCATGTTATCTTGATGAATTTTATCTCCTCTCTATGTGTGATTTTTGAACGGCACAATGATGTTCACCCTTTGCATTAGAACTCATTTGTGCAATTGTAAGCCTTTGACATTCTTTCCCATTGCAATTCACACTAGCTCAGCGTGACCATTGTCCCAAGCCTTTGAGTGCATTAAATGTGACTTTTCTTTGCCATTCACAAAATCCACAGTTGTCATAATGAAGGCCAATGCGGGACGTACTATTTAGTCTTTTTCTTACGACAGCGTGACTAAATCGGAGCGCAAAATGAACCAAATTACTGGAATCTAGTTTGCATTGAAAAGAACGGAACTACATGTCACCTGTCCCAGGCTTTTAGCAGGGATTTTCATTTGCAGACACAGGTTTATTCATTCTGACATGCCTCACTGGAAGGTAAAATGTGTGTGGGAGGACTTTCTCCTTTCGCCCTATAATTGCATCTCGCCTGCCTAATGACATGCATTCACATTTTATTCAGAGAAAGAATGAAAATCCAGGTCTTGAGAAGTGCTCAGAGTTGATGAATATTCTTAGTTGGCATCACATATTTATCAGCCTTAATTATGCAAGGTTGCACAGGTTGTCTGTATCGGGGAAAAAAAAGTGAGTTCTCTCAGATTTGAAAAACACCAATTTGGGTGGAATGAGTGGGAGGAGGTCAGTATGGAAATGTCACAGAATGTATCGTACGCTGACTGTATCGTTCCAGCCCTCCAGCTGATCCGTAATGGGAAGAATATGGGCAGGAAAAACAGTGAGTGAGATGAGCTCTTGAACTGATGTGCATCACATCTCTGTATCTGTCTTTGTGGCGAACAGAAATTGGGACACATTCTTTGAGAAAATGATCACAGATTCGCTGACTGGGTGATATCTAATGCTACAGTGTCGCAAAATTTGCGGATGCGTACCAGCTTTTATTCTTAGATATAAGACTTGAAGTTATTAGTGCTCACCAGGGTAGATGGCTTGTACCAGTTGTTTGTGAACTCTTTCTTAAATTGGGACAGAAAGTTCACACTATATGGCTTAGGAACTAGTTTAGTTTGTAACTTGCTCTATATTTCGTATGGTTGCACTATTTGTTCTAACCTCTCATAAGTCACGAGTTTACTTTTAAATAAAGTGCAGTCGAGGAATTCGAGACCTTTATTTTTGTGGATCTAATAAGCATACTTCAAATCTTGTTGAAGAGCTGAGTATTTCAGTTTGATTCTATAGTTCATGTTTCATGCCTCATTTGCCTATAATTTTTTTTTACATCGATAATCAATAACTTGTATACATAAATATGAAAATAATTTTCAGGAAAATATAATCGCGCAACAGTTCCCAAAGTAAAAACTTCATTAATTTTCTTCAATTCAATTTTTATTGAAAACGTATAAACTTTTAAAGACCGGGCTTTTGTGTAGTTATTACTCAATGGTGTATATATGGTTGATGCAACAAAACCATTGTTAATTTGTGGTTAACATGGTTAAACTATAGTAAGTATAGTATAGTGTTTTTTTTTTTTTTTTTTTTTTTAAAGTGTAGTGTAGTAAAACCATGGTTAATGATCTTAATGGTACACCATATATGTATCTGTGAGGTGAAACATTGATGTACATGACCTAAAGGCCAGACCTAAAACAACTCCATTTAGAAAAAAAGTATATTGATCTTAGTCTGGGTTGATGCCAAATTTCTTTTGACAAGAACAAAAAGAAAGCTGTACTTAGATCCCCCATCATGTCTGTTTTCCACAACCCATGTTTTTTTAATTCATTTTTTTTATTAAAGTCCACTGGTAATATTTTGGAAATACACTGATATGTTGCATCATGCAGCTGAATGATCGACACCAAGCTGAAGCCGTCGAACAGTCTGTACTTCTGTCTCTGTTTTCATTCATGTAAAGTTAAATGTGGTGTCTGACAGACTGGAAAAAAAAAATAGCATTTGTCATTTTAAACCGCACCACTTTTAACTGAATCAGTAAAGGATTGCACTTTTTATTGATTTAATATCCATTTGGTTGCTGCAGATGTTAATAATGACATGAAAAGTTTAAAATGGCATGCTTTCTCCTCAGGTGTACTACTTCATACAACCCTGACGGTAAATTTAACATCAGTGGCAGCTTTTCATAGTAGTGAAGCTGTAAATACACAGCATACGAAGAAAAACGGAAGTTCCTTGCTGCTTAACACCGATACAGATGCAAACCCTTCATATTATCATAAAGATCCATTATTTCCATTGTCATGCATCATCATCTTCACCACTTCCACAACCATTCCTCACAGTTCAACCACGTTATCTTTTCATACAAGAAGAGCCTCATGGGAGTTTAGTTTAAAATGTTTTATGAAAAAATATATGAAGGACTCTGAGGAAAAAAAGAGACACACTGGAAATGGCTGGTAAGATTTAATGTATTATTGTTCTAAATAAGACTTTAAAGGATCACTCATGAACTAATGTTGCTATTTATATTCAAAGTCATTTGAATTTGTACACCATTAAAAATAAAGCTTACAAAAGGTTTTTTATTGAAGCATGCCATTGAAGAACCATTTAGGGTTCCCCAAAGAACCTTCCAAAAGAGCCATTTTATTTCTTTGTGTGAAGAACATGATGGAACCTTTGCATCACACAGAAGGTTTTTGTAGCAGAAAAAGGGTTTTCAGATTATTAAAATGTGTGATGCAAAGGTTTCATGGAAGAAAATGCTTTATTTCTGTTGTTCCATGCAAATGTTAGTCAGGGTCTGACTTTGGGAACGACATGTGGGTGAGTAAATGATAATAGAATTTTTAGATTTTGGTAAACCATTTCTTTAGCTTCATACAATGCTTTAAATAGCAACATTTTGTAGATGTCACCAGACATCTTTGAACGCTTATCTCCAGTTCGTCACTGTCAGCCTAGGAAAAGATTAGGCTGTGTACATATTGTTACCAATTATGTTCCAATCTGCATTAGAGAAATTACCATAATAAAGACTGGAGGTCGAATTGAAGGCTTTATTTGTTTGGGGGCTTAAGGTATCTGCTCTCCTGGAACGTTACAGTGGCCAAGCACTGGTGTGGCACTCCTTATCTCTGAGCAAAGCTAATGAAGCAGCGCTGCGGTGCACACTGCGCTTTTTCATTTATACCTCAGTGCCTTCGATTTGACTATGAAGAGGTGCGCATTGGCAGTGTGACAAGCGATAATACGAACAAAAATAACTCGCTTTTTTCAAGCACGTCAAGTTTTTGCAGAGGTTTGTTGATGTTGCTTACCCACTGAATGCTTTCGAACACATGTAGCCTATTACAAGCTTGTCAAAATGGAAGATGCATGTGTGTGTGGGGGCTTTTACTTTCAGATTCACATGAATGTGTTATTTATATGTTCAGTGCGGCATGCTAAAATTTAAAAATAAAGTATGTAGATGCCTAAAATTATGGTTGAACTACTGATGTCATATGGACTATTTTAATGTTGTCTTTTTTACTTTTTTTTTAATGTTCATGAGTCCCTCGTTTGCCCCCGCTTGTCTTCAGAAAAATCCTTCAGGTCCCACAAATTATTTGGTTTTCAAGCATTTTTTGCATATTTGAACCCTTTTCCAACAAAGACTTCCAATTGAGGGACTTACATGCAACTGATACACAAAGTTCAAAATCTCATTGGTGCTCCAGAAGGTAGCACCATGCATTAAGTGCCTGAGGGTGAAAACTTTTTGTATTTGAAAAACAGTGTAAATTGTGCTTACTTTGTCTTCTGGGAAGCATGTATCTTCTGTAGCTTATTAAGGGCAGTACTAAATGGAATGAAAGATATTCAGGCAAAATAATGTACTATTCTTCATTTTGTTTAAAAGTTTACACCTCTGGCTTCTAATGCATTGTTTATCCTTGAGTGTTTGAACCTTTTGGAATAGTTGCATACAAGTTTCTCAGTTGTCCTCAGTGTGAAAAGACGGATCACAAAAACATACAATAATTGTTGGAAAGGGTCCAAATATGCAAAAGAAGCTGTAAAACCAAAGAATTTGGTTAAAAAACAAACACATTTTCTCAGACCTTTACGATTGCCCAGTGGTTTGGGTACATGCTGTATTTTAAGAAAAGTTAACACGCTTGCTGTTTTCAAAAGGGGCACAAAGTCAAATAAATTCAGCACTCCAGGGTAGCCAGACTGCAAGTATCTCATTGTGGCCTCTGCAATATAATATATCTTTTGTTCACCTCCATTCCTCTCTCTTCTCCTGTAGTTAAACCATTAACTCCGTCTGTATGGATGCGACTGCACAATCAATCCGCCGCCTCTCAGACAAATCAATGTCTCACTCATATAACAGCTCATATAAACTACTCGTAATTGTTTGTGAATCCTGCGGCCACAGGTAGAGTGATTTGTTGCTGAATTACTGAACTGAACAATTTTGTGTAGTTAAAGACTTTTTTTTTTTTTTTTTTTTTGGGTATGGATATACTCAAATAGTGTGGTTTTAGGGAGTGTCTTGAATTGAACACTGTCCTCCATCCTTTTTTTGGGGGTATTTTTAATGGTCTATATCTATAACATTTTATGAGTCATATAAAATTAACCAAGTGGAAAAACACGAGATGAAAAGAGTCATACAAGCATTACAGGGTGCTTGGATGGGCGCACATTGCTTTCTTTTTTGTTTGCTTTTTTATTTTTTATTTTATTTTGGCTGAGAACTGTTCATTCAGATATAAGAATGGGCATTTTTTAAACAATTATTCCCACTGTTAACAGTGGGACAACACTTTGCTTGTTTTATGCAGTGTTTAGCAGTTGTTACAGACTGGCATGGAACAAAAAAAAGGCTGTTTGGCAAAAGTTAAGGGATTTCTAGTTTTAACATGATCTGCCTCAATCACAATTCTTGAAGATCTTTAAAAGATTCAATAACACAAATCTGGTACACATTCAGATAATCATTCATTGTAGCAAACAGCGCTTTTTCCATCCCAGTTAACAAATATTGGCTATAAAATGTGTATGGTATATATTTTATATCTATTTTTTAATCAATCAATGATCACAATTGTGCTCCATTGTGATTTTTTTTTAACATTTTATTTAATGTATGTTATTGCTTTGAGTAAAAACATTAGCTAAATTAATAATTATTAAGCTAGATTCTGCGCTGAATCCATTCATGTCATTAATCCAGTAATATTTATTGAACACATTTGCCACCACCACTACACCGAAAAAATCTGTTTTAGTACAGAAATCCCATACGTCTTTTAACAACACCACCTCTCATTTCTACAGGGAAATCAGCTGTATGTGTCTAGAAAAGGAGACCTAACAGTTCTGTAATTTAGAGTCACCAACTCACTTAACAAGTTGTTCATAATTGTTCAGCCCAAATTGTTCATTAACAAAAGCCAGACACCAGAGACCTTTCCGGGAAACTAAAGTTGTGCACATGTAGGCCTGCTAGATAAGATGTCTAATATATTCAGAATGATTTTGGGCATGCATGCAAATAGCTGCAAGGCATTAATTATGGGTCTAAAGGCAATAGAAAAGTTCTGATTTCCCACCTCCTCTCCAATCCCAAAAGGCTTTAGGGCACTGGTAAGTGCTGTTCATTCTGTGATAAGTCGGTGTGGGTTCTTTGTGAGTCTCACAAATAGTTGTTCAATCTGTCACTCCGAGTGCTGCTGCTGCTGCAAGCAATGGGCTTCAGTTTCTGAACTGCATTACAGACATGAACTGCAACTAAGTCGTAAGTCGTAATTAAGGTGGACAGTACATGTCCATTTGTTGCTGCCATAATGCAGTCCGCCATCTTGGCGGATTATCGTTCCCGCTCACCAAACTTCTCACATACATTAAGAAAACAGAAGCTATTCGCCTTATTCGAACTCTGTGTACCATCAGTATGATGATTAAAACTGTATTAAAAAAGTCACCTTTGTTTTAAAGGGATAGTGCACTCAAAAATTATAATTCTGTCATCATTTACTCACCCTCCAGAGTTTCTTTCTTCTATGTAAGTTAGTGGCCACTGCTGTTTGGTTACTAACATTGTCCAAGATATATTCGTTTTCGAACAACTGGTGGGTGAGTAAATGAGGAATGAATGTTTACTTTTGGTTGAACTATCCCTTTAAGTGTTTAATTTCTCTAATACCATGAAATTGGAGTACAAAGTTTGCATAGTTAACATTCTGTGGTGTTTATCCATGTAATTAGATACTGCCGCTTGTTCTAGAAGTAAACATGGAGTGATATACAGGCAGTATGATTCATCACTGTTGCCGCAATGGCTGTTCATCATAAATCCTTTTAAATGAACAAACCTGTGAGACAGAGAGAGAGAGAGAGAGAGAGAGAGAGGTGATAAAAACTGATAAAAAATTAGCATTTGCATGAAGTATTGCTGTATGCCAATAGCAGTGACTCAGACTTACCGCAGCGCTTCAAAAAAACATGAAGAGGAGGGTTAGAGAGAGGGAGGGCGAGCATGGGTGGGAAAAAGATAAACAGTTGCTTCCTATTGAAGCCAGTTAGAGATGATTTTTGCTCTGGGCTGAAAATAAGGTTTCATTTTTCACGCTTGCAAAGCTGATGAGTACAAAGCGAGGCGGTTCTGTAGGAATAAGCTATTGTTTTTTCACTGTGACACTTCGCTTGAGAAATGTGATCATGGTTTAAATGGAAAGAATTCCCTCCTAATGTGTTTCTGAAGAGGCTGTGATAGCTTCACTGAAGTTCTTTATTCATTTTAACACAATCGACTTCAAATCTACCAGCAAATGGCTACATCGCCTATTGTTGCGAACTTAGGTTTAACTGGGGCTTTTGAAACTCCATTATACCTTCATTTCCTATGTGCGCAGAGGGACAGTACTATTATTGTGCTGATGAGCTTCTGTATTATTAGCATTTGTACTATTGTTATCTGTGACAGTACTATTTGCGAGCTGAAAGTACGTAATAAGGATTTGGATTACTCTATTTCACTGTAGTGAACCAGGATAACTCTGATAGATGTTGCCACCAACTTTTTTAAACAGCCATTAAAGTCCGGTATTAAGCTATAACAATATCGTGAAAATAAAAACTTGCTCAATTGACTCACCCTCGGCCCATCCAAGATGTAGACGAGTTTGTTTGTTTAGCAAAACAGATTTGAAGAAATTCAGCATTATATCACTTGCTCACCAGTGGATCCTCTGCAGTGAATGGGTGCCGTCAGAATGAGGCTCCAAACAGCTGATAAAAACATCACAAGTAATCCACATCTCTCCAGTCCATCAGTTAATGCCTTGTGGGGAGAAAAGCTGCAGGTTTTTTCATCATTACTTGAACTATTCCTTTAAACTAGGGCTGGAAATGAATAATATCCACAATCAATTCCTGAAAATGTATTAATAATAATAATAATAAAAAAAAGAATAAACAGATTATGGAATATTTACCAGGGAATTCTTTTGGATCTGTACAGCATGTTAAACAGGATTCAATTGCGTTTAATCTTCTGTTTCATCCGTTTTCTGGCTAAATGTTTTTCTTTTTCTTTCATTATTTGTCAGAACTGTCAGATGAAAAACATGTAGTTACATTCAAATTAGGATTTGTATCAATATTGACAAAGCTAGCATTTAATTGTGATTAAAAATGAATTAAGAGATTTAAGATGGTTTCAAAGTGATTGTCAGCTCCATCAAATAAATAAAAACAAGGTTTTACAGCTGGCAATGTTGCTAAAATAACATTTACATGACTTTTATGCATTTGGAAGACAATTTTATTCAAAGCAACGTATACTTAATGACTGCTAAACATCTGACCAGTTCATGTATTAAAGGGGAATCAAATCATGATTTTGTGTCGACAATGTCATGCTCTTCCTTCCGTTTCAGAAGCAGTTTCAGAAGCAGTAAGTGTTTTTTTTTTTTTTTTTAAAGAATAACTCATAGAAGATGTTTCTCACTTGACGGGTATCACTGGAATATATGTCCTAAGATATCACAGCTGTCTCTGACAGCCCTAGGCTTATCAATGTAAAACGCATCTGACTGCATGGCACTGTTGTTTGGCCAATCAGAAGACACTGAAGCGTTTCCCGCCTGTCAGTTATTTCATTCGAGTTCATTTTGAGTGTCTATGGAAGCCAGGGTTTTTGGAGAGGGGCCAGTCTAATTTCCTTAGGTACAGTTTCTCAGGTGGAATCTCTCTGCTCAGATCTCTTGGTATTCAGTGGACAGATACTTTTTTTTTGTTCCTCAGCTCACCTCTAAGAGTCCAAGGCTTGGGGAAAGAAACAAGGTTATTATTCTTTTTTCTTTTTCTCTTTTCTTTAGTTTCTCCTAGTCTCTCATCTCTAGACTTTTGCCTGCATACTATAGTGAACAGCTGATTGAACCCTAAAAATCATAGTATTCTATTGGCTTGATGATCAAAATGTCCATCCATCCAACAATTATTAAATGCAGATTATATTTCACAACCCTAACTTTGAAATCACAGCCGTGGCATAACAAAATCCAGCATACGTGTTTCAGAGTGCCTCAAACAGAACTCTAAAGCCCCTAATGAAAATCCACTGATTCATTCTTCCTCTTTTGTCCAACCCTGTTAACTATACCAGCAGCTGCAGGCTACAACAAGCCATGCTGCGATCCTGTGCTTCATCTAGTCTCTTCTCAGCTGCGCTCACCTCAGTAAGCTGGAGAAATAAAGTCTTCCCCTCCGTGGTCTGGTCAAGCAGTCAGCCTGACATCTTACTTAAAGCCAAAATGCTTCAGCTGCTCTCATTTAACACTGCTAAGCTCCTGGCACTGGCTTCAAACCTCTCCCAGCCCGAGTCCCCAGCCATTTTTATTTCATTGCTTTTGGAATTCATGAAATTGGAGAAAAGGTAAAGTGCTCGTATAAGACCGCTATAAAGCACGCGGCCCGGGCTGCCCACTTAGCGCTGGAATAAGATTAAATACTTTCAGTTTTTGCACTTCAAAAAGCTGTGGGCTATACTTGAGCTCCCCGGTTGGTTTCTGAGTTCAGTCTGTGATTACACCAGTGTGCGCTTACATTGACGGCGAACGTCTGAACGTTTCAAAGCACCGGGGCCTGATCACATCCTGTTTCAAAGCACCTCGTTCCCCACGCAGCTGCATGCTAATGCAATTTAACCTCTACACACATCCATGCTGATTTTATCAAGCAGCAAAACACCACGGATGCAACTTAATAACGATGCAAAGAGAACCCTGGTCGGTCTTTCAAAGGCGACACTTTTGAAAACATGAAATAGTGAGAGGGCTTCCATCATCGCGTCTCAAGGATATCATTCATCTTTGTCTCACCCTCTCACTTTTTGCCTCGTCTCTCTCCCGGCGATATCCTGAGCTAATTTGATGGTGGATTTTGCAGTCTAGTCACTGATTAAGGCATTTCCATTCATCACGCTTCTGGGTTCCCAAGGCTTGTTGTTTGCCTGTGAAAAGAAAGCGATAGCATTGCATCACAGCGACAGTTTTACATTCTAAACAGTTTACTTAGCATCACTTATCCATCCATATGATGAGCTCGTCAGTCATGTGCCAGGGAGGCAGATCCCATCACATCATGAAATTAGAAGCAGTGCATTTCCTTGCCAACTTCCCACTCTGTAAAAAAAAAAACAATACAGCAGCAGCGTCAAAATAAACACGTCAATTTATCTTTTTGATCGAGAAAGTCAAACAAAAGAGCTCTTTGCTTGGAGAGCTATTAAAGTGAGATGCTTTTAACACTGTTGAAATAAGAGAGAGGGTTTCATTTAAGTTTGCAAGTTTTGTCATTATCTAAAAATGAATGCATCTGTATCTTTCTTGCATTTCCCATCAGATGAAATGATGCCTCCATTAGTGCTATAGAGGGAACGTCAACACTTAGTAATTTAATATTTGGTATCTTGAATATGATGTGCAGCTCTCTTGGTGTTTGTTGTGTTTTTCTTTGTGTTGTTTGAAACAACCCTAGTCACAATAGATTTTTGGACTTCTTCTTAAGCTGTGCAGACGGTGTTGATTTTGAATGAAGTTTTCTCCACAGGGGTTCCTTCTGCATGCATGTCTTATTTCTGTGTGTGTGTTTTTCCCCCGGAGAGAAGAACAACTGGGTCAAAGTGTCTCAGGAGTTTCTTTGGAAGATTCTTTTTCTGACCATTGTGTATTTTTTTATTTCATATCAAACATTTATCTTTGTAACTAGTACCCAAATGCGGCTAGAAATGTTTATACAGTACAGACCAAAAGTTTGGACACACCTTCTCATTCAAAGAGTTTTCTTTATTTTCATGACTATGAAAATTGTAGAGTCACATAACTATATATATATATATATATATATATATATATATATATATATATATATATATATATATATATGTTTAGTATATATATTTATATATATAATTTTATATAATATATATTTAGGTCGATTCAGACAAGCCAGGAAAAAGTTAAAAGAGTAAAGTTAAGCAAGGGGAAATATATCTAGAGAGATTTGAGAGGTGAGAAATCGGTGCCTTTCATTTAAAATAAACTGTCACAGCCATGAAACAATATACTGTAAGTCACACTGTTATTACAAGCACACACACACAAAGGCATATAAGTTCTCTTCAGCACAAATATAAAATAAAATAATAAAGCTGAAGAATTGAAGAAACACAGCATGTAGTGGATGCATAAAAGTGAATCTATAGCAGAGATAACAGTAGATAACTGTTTTTATTATTTTTTTCCCCCGAATGCTTTTTGTGGAAACCAAGCAGGTATTTTCAGAAGTTTTCAATCTAGCAGCCAAAAATAAAATGACATAAAACAGAGATGTTTACGAGCAGGCTTCTTTTAAAGAGTAAGTAAAAACAAAACAAAAAGAGCACCAGAGAAGTGTCATAAAAGCATTCCAAATGACTGGTTATACAGTAGCCTATGTGTGAGCTCTTGAGGAAAAGACCTACATTTAAGTTGTTACTCAGTGGTAATCCATTAAAATATGATTCATGAGCACAAAAAGCTCCACATTTTAGTTGTTTTTATCATATGGAAAGGAATGTATTCTTCATGTCTTTTTAGCTATTTGTTTTTTAGAGAAGAAAACCAGCAATATGTATTTGGAACATCATGATTGTGAGTAAATCCAAATGTTTTGTTAATCTATTTTTACGTTCTTTTATTTTTAAAAACAATTTACTCACAATCATGATGTTTGTCAGGTGGGTGATTGTTGGCCATTAGGTTTTCCATTTTCGTCTGAGGCTTCAATTCAAGAATCCAGTTCCTTTTTTTTTTTTTTTCTTATTTTCCGGCCAGAGGAGCAAATAGGCAAGTTCTGATTTCAGCCCTTATGCTCTCATCTAGTTTGTCACTGAAGTTCGTATATGTCACGGTTCACAAAAATATCATTTTTGGTCAAGGCTCAGATGGATTATTTCACTCCAGTGACAGGGACAAAAACAATTTAAAAATTTTCACTTTCATTCTCTTTTGGACATTTTTAGAGAGATCGTTAATGCTTTTTGATCTCGTCTGTCCGTTGCTCCAATGACTTCTGACGGAGATCCATGCTGCTGATGTATGACAGTCTCGTCGTACTTTGTCTTTTCTGTGAAACTGAACCTTTATTTGACTGCCATTGAAAGGCTGCTTGTAAATAAAGTAAAATTTTAGGGCTGCCGAGTTGAATTCTCAGCTCACTGAGCTGACATCCTAAAAAAGTTAGCTATGAAGTGAAAGAGACAAGCAAAACATTAGCCGCAGCACTACTGTTTCCTAAAAGTTGCTAAACAAGTAATAAAATATGTACTTGCTTCTGTTTTGAACTTTAATTGCTTTGAATGAACTCTGCAGTAGAATATATATATATATATATATATATATATATATATATATATATATATATATATATATATACTGTAGTTCTTATTTTGGGTTTAGCAAATGACCAAAGGCTGAAATGATCCATTTTAATGTCTATTCTCTTTTCTAAATCCACAAACATCCTTTGTATCCTTTCCTAACATTTTTAATGTTTCTAAACAGTATTGTTTGTAACAATTTCTAGGAACAAATTCTTATTGCACGATCATTTCACTGGCTAATCAAAGCATGTTTTATATTTAATTTTTACATTCTCAAATCTAAGTCATCAAATTCCTTACTTTATCTAAATACGTTTACTTATTAATGTGAATTTTGAATGCTATATTTTGTTTACAGTCCTGTCCAGCCTCAGAAGTTTGGTGTTCATTCCTAAGTGATATCTTGTTTTTAATCTGTAATCATTTATAACATATACATTTAGCTTGTCTTGATGTCTTACTTGATCTCTTAGAAATGGGTAAAACTGCAGTCATCAAATTACATAATTTTGTTAAATTACATCAGAGCACTTAAAGGGATAGTTCACACCCCAAAATAAAATGGGGTCATCATTTACTCACCCTCATTTACTCACCTGTATGAGTTTCTTTTTTATGGTGAACATAACAGAAGATATTTTGAAGAATGCTGGTAACCGAACAGCTGATGGTCCCCATTGACTTCCATAGTATTTAATTCTCTACAGAATTCTTCCACAAATGCTTTTTCTGCAGAGCTGCAGCTTAAGTAGTACTCAACCTGAGTTCAAAGTCCAGGGTAGTTTTGCACTGTTCAACTACTTTACTTCATTATCACTAGTCATGATGTGAGCTTCAGACTTGCTACAAGGCATCCACTTTTATAAGTTTTGTGAAATTTAAAGGTGAAGGTGAGGCCTGACATTTTCTAATCAGACAAAATATGAATGAGAATTCTGGTGTGGAAAGCAGCATAGCCAATGAAGAAACTTGTAAAGTAAAATTAAAAGCAACATGCAAGTCACAGAGAGTGAGCGATATTGATGCATAAAACCTTTTTACTTTCAGGAAATTAAGATGAATTCTCACTGAGCAAGCGTTTACTAACAGTATTGAAGCAGACAGTATCTAATTTATCCCAGCAAGGTTATGCACCGCAAGTCCAGAAGTCTGCTTTGAGTTTGTGCTGGTTGGTACATAAATATTTAGAGAGATTGCCCTAGTGACAGTTTGAAATTTCTAAAATCCCTGAAGTGTCTGTGCTGACTTTTTTTTTTTTTTTACACAAATCAATGCAGTCTGCAAGTTTAAGGGATGAAGCTCAGGTCTCGCTAGATTAAGAAAATACCTCAGAAGTTTAAAGTGCATGTACGGTATACCCTTCAAATATTTGGTAAATGCATTTAATTGAAAATGCATTTAAATTATTTAATTGATATATATATATATATATATATATATATATATATATATATATATATATATATATATATATATATATATATATCAATTAAATGCTATATTTAACATATAGCATTGTCAATGCTGAAAGTTGTGCTGTAATGTAAACCTTAATGGGTTTTTACAGGATTTTTTTTTTATGAATAGAAAGTTTTTTTGTTACAATGTAGAAGTCTTTCATTTTACTGTTGATCAACTTAATACATCCTTGCTGAATAAAAGTATTAATTTCTTTAAAAAAAAAAAAAAAAGGAAAGAAAGAAAAATTGAAGCTGCCACTATGTTGAAAAGTGGTGGACTATTAAATGTAGATAGTTCATATAAAAACTTTTAAAACTAAAAAATTCTGTCATCATTTAACGACCGAAAGGGGAAAAAAATTAATGCAATAAATGGGTTCTAAAACTTTTAAGCTTTACAAAGTGCAAAGCCTAAGTCTTATGAAACCGTATAATAACTCAAATTTAAGTCATTATTTATTGATACTCCAAAGCGAGGACAGCATTTTAATTTTAGAGTAAAATTTCCCTTTAAAGAAATAAAGTTGCTGTCTGCCTTCTTATATATTCTTACTGTGGTTTTTAAGATGACATGGAAAAATTGTGTTTAAAATTAGGTTACATTTTAAAGTTTGGCCTTGCTGCAGAAATCCAGCTGGTCCAGCTGGCGCAGGCTGCCCCCCAAAAAGAAGTAAATACTCTGGCCACAATCATTGGAAGGTAAATTAAATTCACAAGCTAGATGCCTTGGCTTGCTCTGATATGTGGACAGTTATTTGTTTCCTGTGTGCAGATGGCACATAATATGTCTCCAGGTCATTCCTCGGCTCTAATCAGTCTCTGCTTTTGTTGTCGTTTAGACATTGATTAATCGGTGGCACTCCAGCCTGACTTAATTGTTAGGTGAGAAATAACACATTCATTGCCTGCCATATTTGATGGTTTTTCTGATTTTAATGACGGTTTGCTCTCGTTGATAAAGCTTCTGCTCTAAAGACCCTGGCACAGCTTTAAGACAGATATTAAAAAGCGCCCTTTAATCAGTTGTAGGAGGTCGGAAAAGTGCAGCGAGAGTGGGATGATTGGGGAACTATGAATCACCTGGCTTGAGGGAAAACGAGTCGAGTTCAGTGGTGTTTTACTCTTCATTTGGTATCTGTCAGCTTAATGGTGATCGGGTCTGTCTGGCTCCTCTCTGGCGACTGCGATGCACGGCGTGATTTACATGCTGTATAATCAGCTCAATAATGGTTCTGATGGGCCTCTGTCACACAGTTTATTCTCTTAATATTTGCTTAGCTCACCTTCAGCGTCTCGCTGATAAAAATGTGCGTCTCATAACTCATTTCATTTCAAACACATCCTCCATATAGACATTAAATAGCAGTTAAGAACCAAACATGTTCAAGGTTGCCAAAATCGGTTTCAGGAGCTCAATTTGAAGATAGGAAATGAGATATTGAGCTCCCCTTTCATTAAAATTGACAATTTTCATGTAACAGGCAGGCCTGCCGTTCAGTTTAAAAGTTTAGGTGAATTAATTATGATATAGAAGTGTTATGCAGAACCTTTTGAACTCTTACTAACTGTAAAAAATGAATCTGCTTGTGTCATTTATTTTTATAAAAGAGTGAAGCAGGCATGCTCTGCTCAAGCGGTTAAAATTCATAAATGTATTAATTTTTTTACACAATGGCCAGAATATTAATGGCATGCCTAACAGTTTGGAAGTAAAAAAGCTGAAGTCAACTGAGAGTTAGATTTAAAGATGATTTTGTTATCGAAATATTAATAATATAATGCAAGGTTGTTTTAATTTATTAACTTAACAAGATGATACTGGGGTCTTAATGACGATCAGTTAAAACAATGTTTACAAGAAAACATTTATTTTTTCTTTTTTAATTAAAGAGTAAAACAAAAACAATGAAGATAAAAGAAAAAAAAAATATTCCGTAATAAACTGCCATTATGCAATTTTAGATGTTACCATTTTTTTTTTTTAAGAAATAAAAACAATACCAGCTTAAACTGAAGTAGGCCTACTTAGTTCTAATATAATTAACTGTTGCTCATGTTTGTTTAATTGTAATATTGTTATGAAAGAAAACAAATAAAAGATACTGTAACATAAGGCAAAACTCTTCTATTTTCCTGAAGTTTTTGTTTTTTTGATTCTTGTGTCTTGTTTATGTTGCCCTGAAGGCTGAGCCCTGAGGGTTACCTAAAAGTTCAGATGACCCCTTGTATTAAATAAAGCTTTACGGCCGGAGTTTATGTATGGAACTCACTCTGGAAGACACAGGAGTTCAGAAAGCAACTAACCCCACCCCCCAAAAAGTTAATAAATAAAATCCATCAGATCTTCTCACTAGACAGAATGGCTCATAATTAATGCATCTAAGACTGCAATCGTGTGGCTGGCTTGAGGCAAAATGGCATGATGTTGCTCTCCGCGAGCTGTGAAACCAGACAGAAATCTCAAATCACTCTTCTCTTCAACTGCTGCTTCAATTCAGTCTGAGCATCTCAGGATTTAGAACCTGTTCATAACATTTCACAATTCTGATGAATTAAGTATTTCAAGGGATATCTCATCAAAAATTAAATGAAATAAGCTCACCCTCAAGTCATTTCATTTGCAGAATTGTGAAAAATGTCCAAACAACACTGAACTTTATTGACTTTCATTTTATGGAGAGAAACAAACATAACAACAACCTTTTTCTTCTTTACATGTTTAGAATGACATGGAGGTGATGGAATGAGGACAGAATTTTATCAGCCTGGTTTACTGAATGTAAACTACTACTATGGTAGTTTACTCCAGGATTTTGTATTTTTTGGGGGGGATTTTTCTATGACAGGACAGTAAAGATATGACAGGAAGTGAGTTATGCGGGGAACAGGAACAGTCCACGAGGTAGGATTTGATCTTGGGACACCTGAAGCTCTACTGCACAATGTGTCATCACGTTGCTCACAAGGCTATCAGCGCAGACATATTGCAAAACATAGTTCAGTGTGCAAGGTTAAAAAAAAAAAATCCTGTATAAAAAAATAATATAACCTCTGTGTGATCATTACTTTTTTTTTATTCTTATTTTTTATAGCTTCAGTACTGAACAGATGCCAAAATAAATGCGCAAACGAGTTTAAGCACCACATGATCCTTCTGAGGTGCCCATTGAATTCTTTATGTTTTCAGCTTATGCTGGTGGGCACAGTTTATAAAAGGTTACCTTGATACAGCACTTCTAGCTAGTGGTTGATGGTGTTCAGTTGGGAATTGAGGGGAGATTACCTCCAGTTTTTATTTAGTCCCAAAATTGATCCGTGTGAACTTTGGGCTGACATTAATGATGGTGGCTATCTGGATCTAAGCTGCTCGCTCTGGCACAGGGTGCTATCTGAAATCAATAGTTCTTCTCTCTCACTTTCAATTTCTATTTTTTTTTCTTCCAAGATCCTGTTTTTTTTTTTTTTTTTTCATATATTGCGACAGCCCACGCTGTGGCCCCTGTACTCCTGCTTGTCATCTTTGACACATTTTCGCGTCCCCCCGCTGTGTGCCGGTGATCAACATGATGATTCTCTCTTCTCTCAGCCAGACTGTCCCCTGTGGTCATTTTTATTCTCTCTCTCTCACTGTATTTCTCTTCACTCTTTTTTCCTCTTATCATTCATGTCTCTGAAAAGATTCTAAAAGTAGTACTACATGTACAGTGGGGTCCAAACATGTGAGACCCCATTAAAAATGTATTTTTAATAATTAATAGTTTTATAATTGTGATTTTACGTTCTGAAATGCATCAGTTCTGCACTATATTTAGGTTGCCAGTGAAATAAACACAGCGCTACATTTCAGGAAATATGTATGGAAGACATTTGTATTTGACACCTGTTCTCAGAATTTAAAAAATACAGTAACAGTGAATGTGTGCCTATATATATATATATATATATATATATATATATATATATATATATATATATATATATATTTTTTTTTTTTTTTTTGCAAATAGTTAAAATACATTTGACATGTTTTGGTAATCTCAAAAGAAGAATGCACCATTGGAGTACTCATGCTGTTCACTAAAGTTTCAAACTGAGGAGCCAAAAAATGCATCTTCACATCATTAATTTGTCACTGTGCTGATGTGTTAGAAGAAGTGAGAAGAAATGCCTAGAATGATCTGTTGTCCCCCCATGCACACGGCGACTTAGCACACAACATCATAAATCATGTTACAGTAGACTGACTCTGATGTTGGCATATGAATATAAAATAATGACAAGAAAGAGCAGAGTTAAATGACAGAACAGAAGAAGGAAACTGTCAGCAAACTTTAACGGGTTTAGTTTTCAAACTCATAAATTGTCATTGTTTGGTTTCGGTTGCATTTATGGAATCTGCAAACAATCAAATTAATACCAGCAGGTTTTTCAAACGTGTTATTGTTGTGATGATCTGCTTACCCTTCCTAAAATATGTGAGAAATTATATTTCATGTATAAAGGCACATTTATACTATGTATTATACATATAATATGTCATACTGTATATTATAAAATACTATATTAATATAATTATGTATTTTTAATATACAAAATGTAAAATATTAATTTATTCACTCATTGGCTGTGCTCATAGCATACTCATAGCACTATTTCTTTTATTCAATTTGGGTTTAAAGAAGAAAGCTTTAAATATTGATTAAATTAAGTGTTGCATTTCACTCAGCTTGGATTAGAAGTGATACGTTTGTTGAGATATTTGTACCCAGAATGTGATAAAATCCACACACTTAATATTTCGAAGAAGGCTGAAGCCTTCAGATGAATGTTAACATGACATTTTTATCACATTTCCCTAAAATATTGGCACTGTAGCAGAGATATAATATTGTATTGAGCCATATGGTGCACAGAACCTGATTGAAGACCATGATTTGCTCACATATGCTAACAGCCCACACCAATATACAGCACTGAAGTCTCTCATGGGAAATTACATTTCCACAGGCAAATTACATTTAACAACCTGACAAATTTACATCCGTTAGTGTGAATGAAATGAAAGCAACGAGTAAAGGAGTATTAATGCCTATTATTTCCCGCCTACTCCTTCTATTCGTAAAGGAAAATTCTATCATCATTTACTCGCGTTGTTACAATATTCAGATATAGCACAGCAAATTGTGTCAGAGCAGGTTTGCATCAATGATGCCAAACGTTATTGGTTCTCATATGTCTTATAACCGCAATGTGGCGCATTTGAATATGTACATATTCAGTCACACAAATTACAGAGATGTAGCAGAAAGAAAAGATTGTTTAACAGTGCCTTAAAGGGATAGTTTACCCAGAAATGAAAATACTGTCATTCTTTACTCACCCTCAGTGTGTCTTTCTGTGACACACACACACACACACACACACACACACACACACACACATGCACACACGCACACACACAAATTATATTTTGAGGTTGTGGGTTTAAAAAAAAAAAAGAGAAAGAGAGTCAATTAGTAACAGAAAACGTTACCTGCATTTTCTAATAATTATTATTATTTAGCATTTAACCGAAGAATGAAACTCATATAGATTTGGAACAACATCAGGGTGAATAGATGATGACAAAATTAAACAAAATTGTGGGGCAAGTACCCCTTTAAATATATTTTTATCTCCTCTGACTGAGCTATCGAATGACTTTCTAAAGACTTAGAAGTGGTATGTACTACAGGTTTGATGCTTTTGTGTATTTTTATTATTTTTTTTTGATTGTATGGAAAAGAATGTCCCATCTCATTTGGTGGTCTCTAGAGGAAAGAAAGTCACACAGTTTAACAACGAGTACATGTTTAGAACGAAGAGTTTGGGTTGAGGGATTGGAGGTACCAGACTTTGAAGTGACAATTCCTTCCGCTGCTTTTGATGCTGAACCATCTTCTTAAAAAAGAATAAGCGGAAGGGATGGTGGGTGTACAGTGAATGAAAGAAAGACAGGAGAACAGATGAGGCTTGGGAAAAGGAGAGATGTTTCCCACCGACCTCAGATCACTAGATGTGTTAGCTGAGGAAGAAAATGAGTTTGAAAGATAGGCTGAGATGTACTAGCCACTGACTGACAAAAGAACTGACTGAGAAAAACCTTTGCTTTAGATTATAAAGTGGGCACAATGTCACTCGATTCCACAAATGATCTGCACAATTGCAGTTTCCTTCCTGTGGCTTGTGTGACTCGATGAAAGTCCTGCTTTTGATTATTATCAGTTTGTAGGTTACATGTGTTATGGCGGCATTATATCCAAGCTGGATACGCCACCTCTCATGCTGTACTAGATGCATATGACTTTCTTTCTTGAGACGAATACAAACAGATGATAACGATAAAAATGATGCTTTTAAAACCACACAAAACAAATCCATCCAACGTCTTCTGATGCAACACAACAGGTGTGTGTGAGACAGATACTAGGATTTTATTTTAGTACTTTATTTTATTTGTTGTATTGGTATTTATACACCTCTGGTTATATGGCATACATTTGTAAAACTTACACAAGGTGCATTGACAAGCATTGTATTGAAGGAGTATTGGCTTAACTTGTTTTTAACACTTGTTTTTGAATAATTAATTTCTCTAAATAAGCTAACACACATTTTTCAATTTGAATACTTTCAGTTGACTTTTTTTGCAGGTTCACTGACCCAGTAAATTAACCAAAAAATAATATTTGCAAATGCAACCCACATTATTACTCAAGCTGGCATCATACCACACTGATCTTCTTATATTAAGACTTGAGCTGTTCATACTGACATTGACATTTGCCTTAGGAAAGAGTTGCACAGCAATCACAACTTTGTTAACCTGAGTGTGGAAACGGGCTTAGTAAGTACTGCAGAGAATTAATTTATGAGATATGCATATTCCATATTTAACAGAGCAGATGGAAATAGGTGGAATTGACCATTAGATCTCAGACTTAGGGGAAAGAATTCAAAAAGGGGGTAAAATGGTAAAATTATGCAGAAGTTATCCTTTTGACTGTCCCGTGGTTTGCTTGAGATTTTTAATTCAATCTCTCTCTCTCTTTTATTTTTTATTTTAAACTGCAGGTTGTATAATTTATAGAAGGGCCAAGGGTTAGTAACCAACTGAAGTGTCTCTGCAGATCTGATTTGCAAGTCTAAATGAACTGCTGAATATGAACTGCTGTATTACTGAAACGTGACCAGAGCTACTCAGAGCTCAGGGTGTTGAGACTATGTATTTTTAATTTGGGGAAATAAATTACTTCAGCAAACCAGATCAGAATGGGGAAAAGAAAGTATTTGCTTTAAAATGCTGAACTTTTGAATGGTTTCATTGAAGAATCGCATTGGCCAAGCAAACCAGGTGCACATCCACCTGTGGTCAAACGAAAGAAATATCATAGTATCATGCTGCAGCACACATTCCAGTTGCAGTTCTGGTGCGTTCATCTCAAATATACAACACATCATTTGTAGAGTACACTCACATGGCACAGTTTATTCACAATCACTAATGTACATTATTTGCAAGTGCTTTAAAACCTTGCTGGTACACCTGAAACACATGCACACTAAAAAGCCTGTCAAACAGCATCCATTTGATTACTGGATTAAGTTATCTTTCACTGATTGTGCTAATATTGTCAAAAACACACAAGGTTTACATATAAGTTGGTTATGTCAAAAGTTAAAGTAAAAAGTCAAGAAAAAATTAGCGCATGCCTGTAGATTAGATGCATGTCTTAAAGTGACAGCAGACTAATAGCACTGAATATGCTGCTGCTTGTCTTTAAAGGAATAGCTCACCCAAAAATGTATTTACTCACTCTCATGTTGTACCAAACCTTCATGGATTTTTTTCTTCTCGTGGTGAACACAAAAGAAGATATTTTGAAGAATGTTAGTAACCAGTAACCAAAATATGGAAGTTTGATTACCCACATTCTTCAAAACAACGTCTGATCAACAAAAGCATGAAACTCAGTCATGTTTAAAATAACTTAAAATTGTCATTTTTGTGGGAACTTTGTTAGTAAAACAAAACACAAAGAGAAAAATCACTCACTTCTCTTGACTGAAGAACTTTAATACAGTTGCTTTAATAAGAATCAATATATTTATACAATTTATACAATGAAGTGTATATAGTGTTTTATTTTTATTATTATCTGTTCATACAATTTATTGAATGCTACTGCTACATACACTTACTACCTGAAACAAATAAAGCACTTTTTGTTTTATTTGTATAATATGTGTATTTGTAATGGAGATTTTTGTTCTTATTTTTTAATAACAAAGATAAGAACAATGACAAAGATATTTATCTTTTCCCACAAATGACCCCTAGTTGGACTCCATTGAAAAGCATTTGAAATGTTGTTCATAATATCATGTTTCGAGTTGTACAGTAGAATAGTCAGAATTGAAATGATGAGAAAATGATGACAGTATTTTCATCTTTGGGTGAACTACAGTATCTCTTTAATGTTGCAGTATGGATACATTTTACTTTTGTTATGTTGCCACTTTCAGCTTGTTTTTCTATCGCCATTGTTGCACTCCCAGAGGTCTTCATATACACTGGCCCACATGAGGACTCAGGGAAAAATGAAGGTGGAAGAAAGCATACCTGCGAAAAGCAATTTATTTAGCTTATTTAAAGTTTCACGGAGCATTTAATTATCCTTCAGTGAATAATTCCCTAAAGTTTGCCACCATTTTCGTAGAGCCAGAGAAGTAATTCTCTAATTTAAACAGAGGGCTGCCTCACTTTTTCTCACCCCCTGCAATCCTTTTCTCTCTGCCTCTCAAACATATCTGTTTTTTATGGACCTGCTTTATTCACTGGCTTCATGGCTATTTTTTTTCATAGAGCAGCCAATTTAACAGAGGCTTAATCCTGTGGAGAATACTGGTCTGCTTCCAGTTCATTCTGTGATTGACGTCTGGAAAGATCTAATCGAATGCAATGCATTAGCAGGATTGACGCTCAGGTACGACGCTCTGATTCTGGGACTCGGAACAAGGGTTGGTAGGTTTGTGGGAAATTCATTTTTCTGAAGAGAAGAAAAGACGTTGGCCACAAAACGTAAAGGGAATTGCTTCTGGCTTAATCAGTCTGGAGATCGCAGAATCTATCTTTTTCTCATTCACTTTTCATTCACTCTACTTTCTAAGATTTGTCAGTCTGTACATGACATAGAAATGATGGCATTGAAAAAAGCAGCGAATGTAACTGAAGTTCGTTGCATAATGGTGAGCATGGCACTAGATGGGGTCAGTCCTGTGTTCCCAGTATCCCGTTTTTCCCAGATTTATATGGCACATAAGGAGCACATGACTGTGTTTCCCAGGCAATACATTATGTTCTTGTTAACTAAAAGAAGCAAATATTATATAATTCAGCTGAACTTAAGATCCACTTACTTAACAGCTTTCAAAATTATTTCTTTACAGTCTTCAAGAAAGTCTAGCTTCAAATCTAACATCAAGTGAATTAATATTTGTGTTCTGTTGAACTTTTTTTTTTTTTATTGCACTTTTTTAATTTTTTATTCTGATATAGGGTTATATTTTGGGAAAAAAAATGTATTGACCTTTTAAATGGTTTAATTAATGTGTTTTAACAGACCATTAAACTGGGGAATTTATACACACACACACACACACACACACACTCTTTCACTCACTCTATAGTTCAAAAGTTTAGGGTCATTTGTGCTCGATTTCAAATAAATTATGTTCTTTTAAACTTTATATTAATCAAAGAATCCTGAAACAAATATCACTTTCCACCAAAATGTCAAGCAACACAACCATTTACGATTTTTTGTTTTCCCAAGGACCAAATCCGAATTTCTGAAAGATCATGTGACACCGAAGACTGCAGTAATGACTGCTAATTGAAATATAAAACAGATATTTAGTGAAAGTCACGTGACATTCAGCCAAGTGACCCATACTCAGAATTTGTGCTCTGCATTTAACCCATCCAAAATGCACACACACACTGTGAACTCACACCCGGAGCAGCGGGCAGTCATTTATGCTGCAGCGCCCGAGGAGCAGTTGGGGGTTCAATGCCTTGCTCAAGGGCACCTAAGTCGTGGTACTGAAGGGGGAGAGAGAACTGTACATGCACTCCCTCCACCCACAATTCCTGCCGGCCCAGGACTCGAACTCACAACCTTTCAATTGGGAGTCCGACTCTCTAACCATTAGGCCACAACTTCCCATTTAAAATTGTAAAATAAATAAATTAATTCAATAAAATAAATATGATGATATAAAAACAAAAATACTCCTGTGTACTGTGTAAACACAGCTTTGGTGAACAGACTACTTTCAAAAATGTTAAAAGATTTTGCCAATCTTTTGAATTTAATTATATTATTATTATTATAATAAACATGACTGTATTTGTAGGCTACCTCAAGACTGATGCTATTTTATGTCATTCACAATGAATAAGTATTTTGATTTGTGTTTTCTCTTCATAACTCCCAGTTTCCTACAGCCAGTTTTTGAAGAGGAAAGACGGTTGGCACCATGCTGATATCTGTTTTCTTAACTATTGCAAGCAATGAAGACATGCCAGAAAATCACTCCACACCGAGGCTTGATCACTTGCAAATTGCAGAGCGTACAGTCAGTCCTGTAGGTTGGATTTGAAAAAGAGGTTGAGTTGACACAGCCCAAGTTGCCTGGTAACCGTTTCTTTCTTAGTGTTCAAACTGTTCGATGCAATTTCTCTTCTGTTATGAATCTGTTTATATGCACTCATACTCTGAGGATGCAAGAAAAACCTCCAGCACTTCAAAACTGCTCGTAGACTACTGTAGAAACTGCCAGCAGTAATAGCTTTCATAAATACAGTACTTTTCTTTTTTGGATCTAAAATATGACAGCTGCTATGGAATGAAATTAAATAATGAATTACATAAGATTATGATATGTTGGATTTCTTTCAGGGTGGAAGCTCTTTATATGATTTGTCCGGACAGTAAATGTTCAATGCTATTTGCTAATATAGAGGTAAATGTTTTAATTGTGCAGCAAAATGTAAAGAGTGCAAATAATTAAAAATATACTCGCCCTCAGGTCATTCAAGATGTAGATGAGTTTGTTTCTTCTTCAAAACAGATTTGGAGAAATGAAAACATTGCATCTCTTGCTCACCAATGGATCCTCTGCAGTGAATGGGTGCCGTCAGAATGAGAGTCCAAACTGTTAAAAACACAACACTAATCCACAAGTTTTCCACACATAGTTAACATCTTGTGAAGCAGAAAACAATGTGTTTGTAAAAAAAAAAAAAAAAAATCATCAGTCAACATTTTAAATTTCAAATGGTTGCTTCCAGCCAGTCCTCTATAATCTTCTTTGAAAACGTCTGAATCAGTAGAGAAGGATGCACAGACCAAGCCAAGTAAACGGAGTCCAAAACAGTTTGCAACAAATATGTCAGTGGGTTTTGATGTGAGACCACAATGGTGGATGGACATTTTCACAGGAGGAAGTGTTATTATTATGGATGGATTATAGACCCTGGATTATAAAACACCTTAATAATGGATTTGTTTAACACCAACAGCTTTTCACTTTACATTAATTAAGGTTAAAATATATTATTTGATGAACTGGATCCATGTGGATTACTTTGTGGATTATGTTTTTACCAGCTGTTGGACTCTCATTCTGACGGCACCCATTCACTGCTGAAGATTCATTCGTGAGCAAGTGATGTAATGATACATTTCTCCAGTGATCTGGATGAGGTTGAGTACATTTACATTGTTTTGGTTGAACTGCTCCTGCTACACATGCAAATTTTGTTTTAAACATTCGTAAAGATATTTACATCCTTAGAGGACAAATATACGATGTAAGCTAGAACTTTGTACGTACGGAATCATTTGTGCTTGAAAGTTGGTCGGCAATGTCTTACATCCCCTTCTGTCACTAACACCGTAACGAGCACGTTAGTGACATAAATCTCACTAATTGAATTTGCATGTAGATGCCTAGCTTGATTTAGAGCCCTGTTTCGAGGGTGGGCGTATTGGAATAGATTCAGCTGTGGATGCAACATTAACTCCCAGTGCTTTAAATCAGCACACTGCAGACAGACAGTGGTTGCCATATCAGTACAGAAGGGCATGTAAAATACATGGGGCCTTTTGGGTAACCTTGTGCGAAGTAGTTAATGATTCAGCCGCTCTGGGAGTTGGAGATGTTCTACAATGTGCCGTGTCTACACCTTTCAGCTCCTTCTGATGGATACCAGAAGGATTCAGTCTGCTCACGATTCTGTGTTCTTACCACTAGCCTTCCTCCGTTCAAAATAATGCTGTTCCTTTTGTGTCTTATTTAGGAATTGCTGCTGTTTTGGAGATTGTTACAGATGAAGCTACAATTTAAATGCAATGTCTGATGGGAGCTGATTTTTTGTAAATCAGGCAGTTTTTCATGCAGTACAATTTCTGAAGTGTGTTAGTTATCATTTTCACTATTTTAAAGGGCCAGTAACACTTTCATGACACTTTTAAAATAATAATAATAATAATAATAATTAGTGCTGTCAAATGATTCATTTCAATTAATAACATCCAAAATAAAAGTTTTTTTTTTTTTTTACATAACATATATATATGTTACATTTATGTATTAAATATTTATATATGATATCGTTTATATAGCTAAATATTTTCAAAATATATGCTGTATGTGTGCATCTTTATATACATAATAAATATACACAGTAGCCTACACACACATATATTATGTAAATAAAGACTTTGGATTTTTTGGATGCGATTAATTGCGATTATTCATTTGACAGCACTAATAATAATAAAACAAATTATAAACTGAATGAATACTTTCCCCCATAGTAATATTTAAATGCTTTTGCAAGCCAAATTAAAGTTATGAGCACTGTATTTTTTTCATCTAAAGTGTTTTTTTTTTTTTTTGAGAATACACAATTTCAGTCTTTCTACTTAAATGATTCACATTTAATTTCATGTTACTTACTTTTTATGAAATTTACTACCACATCCTGATTAAAAAAGTCAATAATTCTCTTAAAATATAAGATAATTTGGCAATTTTATGACAATGCAAGGGCAGTTGATGTTGCGCAAAAAAGTTTGAAAAATTATTATTGATATTTTTTTGTATCTTTATAAAATAATTTCTGGAAATCACCATAAATAGAATACACATGTATTTGACAATGACAAATAATAGTGTATGAGAAGCAGAGTATACAGTGTGTGTATATATATATATATATATATATATATATATATATATATATATATATTGCTTCTCATACACTCTTATTTGTCATTGACCCTAGTACAATATTTGATATCTCTCTGCTGGTGGCATCTGTCTTTTCAACTGTTTTATTCATTATGAGGCTCCCTTACATGCATAGACTTTGTAATTGGGACTTTTCTTTAATAACTACCAATGTAAATTAACAAGAAAAGACACCTCAGGTACTGAGAGCAGCATGTGAAATTGAAATTCCATGCATTTGTACTTTCCTCTGGATACACACATTAACCCTGAGCACATTCCATGAGCGCAGTCCCTCCGCAACACTTACAGAATAACACACTCTTTCCAACAGGTTTCGCAAACAGATAGTTGTGCCGTCGGGTTAAAAGCTTCTCCTTTAAATCTTGCCTGGAAGTCTTTAAATCCGTTCAGCCCGTCTCATGTTGCCGTCCCTTTTCTCATCCCCTCAACCTTCGCGCCGCATGTAGAAATGATAAAAGAAAAGGCAAAACAAAAAGTTAAGCGCGCAAGAGAAATCGAAGACGAGAGGAGCACCTGAAATGCTCGCTGTTTTATTTATGAAGGCCCTGCCTGCCACGAAGGAGACAAATTACCTTTTAACAATGTGAAATAGAATTTTGTTTACAAGGCTGCGCTTCCCCTTGCTTTTTAAATGAGATTTCTCAATGCTCCCATTTATATCCCCCGGCATTATCATCTCAATCTCTCAAAGCCTATCGCTCTTAAAGGAAACGGTGGAAAGAAAGGCACAAATCTCTTCCCATAAAACCAGCCATTAGGAATATTCGCAAAAGCTACACCTCTGTCTGCACTAGTCCAGACAGATGATTTTTGCGGCTACAGGTTATTTAAAGCTGGAGCTCTATCGCCAGAGTGAGTGAGGCTGACCCGCAGTAAGAGGTCACGCTTCTGGATATCTCCGGCACTGAGTGGCCATCTGGAGAAGAACAGAAGGTTAAAAGTATGCGGGGCCAGTAGCGATGTAAAACAGAGACGGAGAGATAGAGCAGAGAAGAGCAAGCTGGAGAGAAGCGCATTTTAAGACCGTGCTGTATTATAGGGTTCTGCCCGTATTGAACCGAGAACATCTCATAAATCACCCATGCAATGCTCCAGCCAAAGTCGAATGGAAAAGTCTCATGGACATTCTTGGTTAATTTATCTCTGGCCTTTTTATTTTGTGTCTGCAATATTATTGTGGGGTCTCTTGACAAAGGTTTTGAATGTTCTTTTCTGCAGATATGCTTTTGAAGTGTCTTTTTTCACATTTCAAATCTTTGCTGCAACTATTTGTTGTTCTCTAATGTATCTGCTTGATTGAAAGATATATAATAAATTGTAGGACTTACATTAGGCAGTTTTCTTGATTGTATTGATTAATTAAAATGGAAAATGAGAAACAAGAGACCGAACAATGCAGATGAGCTGAAGGCCACTGTTAAAGAAACCTGGGCTTCCATACCACCCCAGCAGTGCCACAAACTGATCACCTCCATTCCACGCTGAATTGAGGGAGTAATTAAAGCAAAAGGAGCCCCTACCAAGTATTGAGTACATGTACAGTAAATGAACATACTTTCCAGAAGGCCAACAATTCACCATTTTATTTTATTTTATTTTTTTATTGGTCTTATGAAGTATTTTAATTTGTTGAGATAGTGAATTGGTGGGTTTTTGTTAAATGTGAGCCAAAATCATCACAATTAAAAGAACCTAAGGCTTAAACTACTTCCGTCTGTGGGCATTTAATTTATTTGATACACGAGTTTCACAATTTGAGTTGAATTACTGAAATAAATGAACTTTTCCATGACATTCTAATTCATTGAGATGCACCTGTGTGTGTGTGTGTGTGTGTGTGTGTATACACACACACACACACACACACACACACGTTTGTTTTTGTGAAAAGTGGGGACATCCCATAGGCGTAATGGTTTTTATAATGTAGAAACTGTATATTCTATCACCCTTCACCAACCCTACCCCTACCCTAACCCTCACAGGAAACTTTGTGCATTTTTACCTTTTCAAAAAAACTCATTCTGTATGATTTATAAGTGTTTTGAAAAATGGGGACATGGGTTATGTCCTCATAAGTCACCCTCTCCTTGTAATACCTGTGTCATACCCATGTCATTATACAGAGTTGTGTCCTGATATGTCACAAAAACATGCCCCCCCCCCCCACACACACAAACAAATACTAAAAAATAAAATGGTATTTTTAAATACTGTAAATACTGATGTTAGTTGTCATAAAATGTATAAATTACATTATGAAAATTTATGTTTTTGAATTTGTTAAAAATATAAATTTTAAGGTGTTATTCCGATTAATAAATGTTAAACTTGTGATTAAATATCCAGTAAAATCTTATGATAAATGAAGAAATACTAGCTGATAACCAAAATAACATCAATCTATCATCCTCCTTTAGCTCGTAGGACTCATTTTTACTGGTCAGCCTCCAGAAAAGTATAGTCCGTTGGCTGATTTGTCATTGGGTCAGTGCTTATACTTTATGTAAATGACTCAAAATATGTGTGGAGCATCAGGGTTTTTACTGTTCATAACAAGTTCACAGCAGTGTTAGAGAGTGTGAGTGTGCAGAATGTCTACACAGCTGAGAATGAAAGCATGCATATCTCCATTCCTGGAACCATGCAGCTTGCATTGTCATAAATAATGCAAAAAAACAGTCACACTCCATTTGCTACTCTCTGTCAGCTAAACTTCTGTCAGAGAGTTTGGGCTTGACAGTGACCCAGCGGCAGAAGTAATCGACTTGTCGCATAACCCCTGCCCTCATAGTCCTCCTCACTTTCACTAGCTGAATTTAAACATGGAAAAGGACCTGCCATCTGTTCCCAGTAGGGATTTATGTGTATTCCAGTTAGAAAGTATCTCTCAAAATGTGTTTCATTTCTCCAAACAACCAGGAATTGTTTTCCTGTTTGTACTTTTCCAGAATTTACCATGAATGCATTATCATAGCGTCTGTTTTTATAATCTAACTAAACACAGCCCAAATTAAATACAATTTGTATTTAAGTACACAATACTTTCTGAATAAATATACATCATCTTGGATTTCCCTTGTGGCTCTAGAATAGATTTTCTCAAGCACTGCCCTGTCAAGGCTATGTGCACTTTATTTAAAAATCAATTTATTTAAAAGAAAAGCTTCATGTGGGCCAAGGATTTTTAAGGTAGTTTTGCATTGAATATCAATAATACACACTTTTTTTAAGGTCAACATTTGCATCAAGGCCTAATTAAGCCAAGGGTGCAAAATATGAACTCTCTCCAGTGATGACCGAGACCAAACACTGCTTACAATTTGGTTAACGACTTTGATTTACAACACCAGAAGTACTTTAAAGTGTGAGTCTGACCCAAAAGGTTTTTTAATCTCTGCAGAGAAAAAAATCGGCAAACAAATAAAAAAAAAAAAGGAAACATGCATTTATGTACCCCCAGAACTGTTTGCGAGTTTCTTTCACTGTTCTCATACGCAAAGCCCTAACTCTTAGTCTTTTGTGAAGGGGATTTTGTAGATTTCTAAAGGTTTGATGAAGTAGCAGTACAAGCTGATCCAAGATGAAATAGTGGATCTTTGTGACATTTTGGATTTTTTAAACTGCACAAGTGAATGTAGCATTAGCTGTGTAAAGAAAGATAAATATATATTGTCCTATCCTTACAAACCATACATCAATGGAAGCTTATTTAGTCATCTTTCAAATGACTCAATTTCAAATTATTGAGCCTTATGACTGGTTTTGTGGTCCAGGGTCACAAATGTGATTGTTATTATACATTATTCATGATTACACATTATTTTTCATGTACATTCATTTTCATCACATAACACCTGTGATGGGTTCAAAGAATCTGTGAAACTCTCATATGTGAAGTGAAAATAACTTAAAGAGAATGATTCTAGCTGTTTTCAGTCTCTGCTCCAGCAATATACACATAATTCCATAAAAGACAAGCAGAAATGCGTATAATATGGTACATCTTGCTGTCAGGAATCTCACTCTTGAAATGTATCTGTTAAGGCCAGAAACCAAGCTAAAATAACACATCCATTGTTTTCTGCTTAAAGATGGAATATCCCACCATCATCATTTATTTCTTTGCTTGGTAAAAGAGTAAACCTATGGAGTGACAAAGGTGTATTGCAGTCACTAAACACTAGAAATGTGGCACACTTGGCCTGGCTCTGTCCACTTCCTTTTACAGCAGCCACAGCGGCCAGTGTAGGTTTGTGATTCTGCTTCTAAACACAGACTGTTTCCGTCTCGCTGTTTAATTGATTAAGATCGTTGCATGCTCTCTAAATGACAGATGTGATTTCCTGACATGCTGCTTTAATATGTACGGCAACGTTCCTAACGCATGCACTCATTGCAAACTGTTGAACTAGCTTGTAATTGATATTTCTAAGTACCATCTGGAAGGCACAAAAACAACAACAATTGTTTTCAGCTCTAAAGACTAAAAACGGGAGCACAAATTATTCCCCGGGTGAGGGGCTTATTCCTTTTCACATGTTTTTGTAAATATGTAAATATCTGCAAATTAAGGCTGTTTAAATAGTGTTCCCGCTTTCACTAAAAGTTATGAACTGGTAACGGCTCCACACCTCATCACCCTTACAAAAGATGAACACGTCTCTGGATTTAATTAAAATCTCATTTTGCCTGCAATTACTGCATTGGTCTGCTATTTCTCCTTTCCTAACAGCAGCATTTATTTTCCCTCTGAAACATATCACGCTATTGCTATCGACTGCTTATTGCTATGGAGATCTTAAATGCTTCCTGAGGATACTTTAACATTTGCATAATGCTGGCAAGGAACAAAGGTGGCCTTGATTGTAAGTGTAATTTGACATTTAAAACATTTCTGTGGTTGGTTTGGAAGGTCGTGTGAATGTAGATCACTTGCAAATTTGATAGTTTGAATTTTGTGCCCCGGTGGAGCTCATTCTTTGATAATAATGGTAGTGAATAATGCTGTGTGTATGTGCTGTGTTCAGCTTGCACATATGACAATATTAATAGTTTAAATTGCAGTTACAAATGCAATTATTTTAAATAAGCAAATAAATAAATACATTTAATGCACATATCATTTGCATATATTACAAATGTATATATTTATTTAAATACATAATAATGAAATAATTTTGCACCAATAGCGATACATACATTGTATTTATTGTCATCTGTGCATATTTAAATAAACAAATAAAGAAAATCACAATGCTGCAAACAAATCAAACTGGAGAGAGCATTTTGGGTCATGGATTGCAGCAAATACACCTTCCCAGTTTAACACAATGAGCTCTGCATGTATTGTAAAGGACAACCGAAAATAGTTTGGTTTAATTTTAAATGACTGCAAGAAAATTCCTTTGAGGTTATGCGTGCTGCATGCAAAACAGTTTGATTAAAAGTAAGCATATAATGAGCTTGAAGTGCCAATTTTAGCCCATTTTAGTTTTGTAATTGTAATGTGTTTCTGAGTGAAACTGGAGATTTAGTGAGAAAAAAAAATACACTCTACTTTTTTCTTCTCACTAAAACTTGCTTTTATCCAGTGTTTCTCACTTTTAATATAATCATTATACAGTTTCTCACTTTTAATATAATCATTAACAACTTCCACATTTCCGAACCAGTCTCTTGGTTTCACAGGGTAGACGTTATGTATCCTTTCAAGCATTGCCAGAATCATTTATGAAAATGTTTGAAAAAGATCATGAAGGAACAAGACATAATATTTTCTTGTTGCTCCTTACTAGAAGCCTTGCTTCACTTCTGCTTCTTTCCTTTAATGTTGTTCATAAACTACAATACACGTGAACATGAAGGATCAGTTTATTAATTGCCCCCACAGGTGCATAGATGAAAGCAAATGGGGTTCAGATCGACCAGTACCCTCCTGCATATCTCTCCTTCACTCTTTTGTTTTTTTGGCTCCACTTTCTGTAATACAGCTCATTTTTTTATTTGATGAGAGTGTTGTTGTATAATTGAAGGGTCAATACAAAGCTGATCCTCCTTCCTCATGTAGGAGGACATTCATTAATTTGCTAGATGCATCGTCAAAATGGTGTAGATGCTCTCCCTTCCTCACCAGCTCTCAAAATCTTTAAAACCAGCAAATATGTCAAGGCTAGGAGTTAAATAAAGAAGATATTTACACATATATTTTTTTCTTTCTGATAGTAGTTTGATCATGAAAACAATGTTTAAATGCTCTCTGTGAGATGTTCGGGATGCAATCTGACAACTCATCAAGCCAAGTGCATTACGTGAGTTATTTAAGCATTGTAGACTATAGTTCAAAAGTTTACTCATTTTCTTTTCTTTTCTTTTCTTTTCTTTTCTTTTCTTTTGTAATATAGTAACAATATTTCATAATAATATTGTTTTACTGCATTTTTTGGGGAAAACTGCAGCATAGGTGACAATAGGAAAATTATTTCAATATTGCAAAAAAACTTACTTACAACTTACACCTTTATTTTTTATTTTTTTCAAATTACTGAATTTGACATCAGTGGAGGCAATACCCCCACCCCCCACCACCACACACACACACAACATTATGCATACAACAGCTAATGAGCGATTAATAAAGGCTTATTTTCACAAGCTTCCTTGCACAATACTTTAAGCTAATACATTTCCAGTACAGCTCCATATGTTTGACTTTTCTGTCATAGTAAACTTGCTCGGTAGCTCACCTAGTAAAGCACTACACTTGTAATGTAAAGCTCTCTGACTAAAAATGGCATGGTTGCTCCAATTATGCTTTTGTAAAACCTTTTGATTATGTTTAGAGTACATTAATTTTAAACACAATACAGCATTAAACATGCACAGACACTCACCAGACATTTCCTTTTTAACTGCCACGATATGTGTAACAGCTTACTTAATAAAACGTTGCCAGATTTACCTTCATCTGTCTGATTATTTCACTTTGAATGATCTTGAAATGTACAACATAATATGCAGAAATGTTGCCACAGGTAAAAAAAAAAAAAAAAATGTTCCCAGCGAGCCAGGGTTCATATTTTCCCATCTGTGCTAACTCCCTCTCACTTTTAACTCTTTGTTTTTGAATATTAATTCTGATGTAAAAGAAGATAAGACACATGACAGCTGCTTCCTTGTGTAGCACCAGTCGATTAAACTTTTTTAAGTTTGATGAGGAAGATGCATCAAAATTTGACTTTGTTATATCAGCATATAGCACAGGAGTTATAACCATAATGCCACTGAGCCACATTGTTTGGGGCATGTATGTTGGTTGTTTGCTTCATATCCCTTAACAGTACAATGAAAAGGATGATATGCTGAGATGGATGAAAATTGCATCTGCTGCCATTGTAGTTCTTTATCATACACCTGGCCCGCTGTGTTAAATCGATATCCGCTGCTCACGTGAGCAGTCATGCAGAGGTAAATCCTGTGGGGAGATCAAGCACATGACATTTCCTGTGTTCTCAAGGTCACCAGCCTTGATTCTCTCTCAATGAAGCCTACAGATAAAGACAGATGACCCTGATATATACTAATAGAGGGACATTAAAGGAGAGAGCTCACCAAAATGCCTCGCCGCACAGTTCACAGCAGAATAAATTACCCCTTCTATGCCTCGCCTCTGTTAAAATGATCACCCCATGCCTCTCGAGTAGAACTGGCGTCTCATAGTCACACATCACTTTACAATGTACTGCTCATACTAATAGGACGGGACTTAAAGACACAGGAAGCGTCTATCATTGTGCCAGATGTTGAATTTGATTATTAAAGCCTCCTTTGTAAAGGTCATTTTGACAAGTTCAGCAGTTAGTGCCATGGGCTGAAACCATCAGCTCTCTGCAGGTCCAAATTTAACACTCAAAAAGTGCTAAATTTGAGAGAGTTGTGTCTTTATTAAGAAAAAGCAGCATGATACATGAGCTAAATGTAATTTTTTAAAATAGTCAGACTCTCACTGATGGCAATTCTTTTCTTTAGAATGGCGACATGTATTCTGGTAACGATGTGTAAATGTTTTTGTGACAGGCGCAGTTTCATTGAAAGCTGAGAGACTGAATCATATGGCATGCTGCATGTGACTCAATGGCCTGCGCAGAAAGTATGTCATTAAAATGCATAAAAATAAATACTTAAAACAGCAGACACTTTAAGAAATAATATTAAAATAAAGGATTTAAGAAATATATATATATATATATATATATATATATATATATATATATATATATATATATATATATATACACACACACACACACACACACACACACACACTGAACAATTTGGAGTATAATTTCATTCAGTTGTTGCTAGTTAATAAATAATAATACAAAATAAAACATTGAAATAGTCTTTTCTTACAGTGTTTAACTCCCAGTCATTTCTCTCTCTCTCAATATGTCTTTAAATGAAAAATAATAAAGATTTTTTGTTACAGTGTAAAAGTCTTTACTATCACTTTATATTAATTTGAATCAAGCCTGGCAAATATACAGTAAGCCTACATTTCCTTATGATAAGCTGTTGAATATATTCAGATCATGGGCATCGTGCTCATGTTTCATGAAAGCGGCTCATACAGTGAAGCAAAATAATTGGAATCTGCTGTTTTCATAGAGAAAATCAATTTGCTAGAAAACAAGTGTCTTTCAACAACAATATTCACAGGGACTTTTAGATGCCATGTGGAAATTTACTTTCACAAACTCTCAGCACCTCATCGCATTTACCTCGAGCAGCATTCACGCTGTCTGTCAGTGGAGGGCCAATTCCCAAACGCAAGTCAACTTTAACAAACTTCAAATGCACGCTCAGTTATGACTGCCAGGGTGAATATGTAATTAAACCTGCTGGTTAACAGGAACACCTGCAATGAAGGAAAAGATTTGGAGGAGCGGTGGAGAGATAGCATATTTAAAATTTCATTAGCGATCAAGAGGACTATGGAGGACTCGTGCGAGCTTCTGAGGATGAAGAAAAAAATTGTCTCTTGGAGACAGCTTGCCCAAGTAGGAAATATAATGAAGTGCCTTCATACTGATGTTTTGACAAGGCAGAAAGAAACACGGCACACGTAGGGAACAAACATCCATGCTTGAAAACAAATAAATCAATGGGGCTGGCCTTCATCCAGTTGTTAGCTCAGCTTATCTCAGCATCCAATCTGAATGGTAATATGTGTCATTTTTTTCCATGTTAAAATACTTTACTTGATTACAAGTCACAATTATAAGTAAGCCATTTTGTAGATTGATTTCCCTGGAAAATGTTAATATTCTGACTTTGCGCTGATTCCAAACCATTCGTTTGAGAATCTCAAGGCTTCCTGACCAGCCCAACATAGCAACATTGACTCAACCAATGGCAGTTTGATCAGTTTTTCAGTTTTTTTTTTTTTTAAGGTTACATACTTTGACTCACTGACAACTAAATGTCGTTTTATGAATTCATAATTGATAATATTTGTAAAAGTAAAATACAGTTAACTTTTTATCTTTTTGAAAGAAGTAATATATACTGTAGTTCAGATTTTGTATGTTATTGAAATAAGTGTCTTTCATGCTCACAAAGGCTGTAAGTTTTTTTTCAAAAATATAATAAAAACAGTAATATTGTAAAATATTATTACAATTTAAAATAACTTTTTTATATAATATTGTTAGCTTAAGGCGGGTTTACATGGTGCGAATTCGGATGGTCGGAAGATCGTATGTCCACGCACACGGCAAGAGTGAGTTTATCTGAAAATCGTACGGACGAGATGATAAACGATACGATTTTACAACCTACAAATTCCAGAAGCAATCGCACGAAGTTGATAGACGCGTTCGACTTGAAGCACCGCGCACGCACAGAAGGATAACTGTATGATATTAAAGTACCGCAAGAGTGATAGGAGAGCACACATATCCAATGCATTCAAATCGCTCTCGCGGTTCTTTGATGTCATACAGGTGATCATTCCGTGCAGCGCTGCTTCAAGTCGAACGCGCCTAATATAACTGTTCTCCCTCTCTCATAACTGCATATTAAATACTGATACGAGCCGTGACTGTTTCCTACACGTACAGGTTATTTTTCAGCATTACGAAACCGGGACGTTTGGTTACCCTTGTGTGTGAGTTCTTGTATATGGTTTATAAATATCTGAAATAGGTATTAAAATGTAAACATGGTTTGTGAGGACAATTACTGTGCCCTTGTAAACCAAATGGCTTTAAAAAAAAATACTATACAGTGTTTAATAGAAATTTTAAACATGCATTTTCCGTGATGGATAGAGGTAGTGTATGGGGATATACAGTAAAGAATACCGTTACGTTTAAGGAAAGTCCCTGTAAACTACATATGCGTGTGTGAGAGAGAACTAAAAAGGCATTGGAATACGTTGCTAGAAACATCATACAGCGCTCGCTGTTCCTGACAGACTTCAGCGAGTTTATCCTCCTGGTCAATAGTCCACATTCGCCGTGGCGCTGCCGTCTTCTTCTTTCTTCTTCTATGGTTTTCCTAGTTCGTGATTGGTCAACTTCAGATAAATCAACAAATCGGCTCGTTCAACCACACAAATGGGACGAATTCAAACCGATAGCTCACAAACTTTTTAGACATGTTTAAAAATGATCGGGAGGTCGGGAAGTGCTCGTAAGCCACTCTGCTCGGCTCGTAATTCATTGCAAATGATACGAGCCGCGACCATATGAGAATACGCGATTTCCACACGATTGAAAAAAAAAATTGCATGCAAACTCGTACGACAGCAAAAATCGCACCGTGTACGCCCACTTTTATTTCTTATTTCTTTCAGCTTTTTTATTACTTTTCACTTGATGATTACACCATGTCACATATATCAATTATCGAAAATTTACTGGATCCATGGATTCATGTTCTTTACGCCAAATTCTGACCCTACCATCTGAATGTCGCAGCAGAATTTGAGACTCATCAGACGAGGCAATGTTTTTCCAATCTTCTATAGTCCACTTTTGGTGAGTCTGTGCGAATTGTAGCCTCTGTTTCCTGTTCTTAGCTGACAGGAGCGGCACCCGGTGTGGTCTTCTGCTGCTGTAGTCCATCTGCTTCAGGGTTCAGCATGTTGTGCATTCAGAGATGATATTCTGCATACTTTGGTTGTAATGAGCGGTTATTTGAGTTAATGTTGCCTTTCTATCATCTCTAACCAGTCTGCCCATTCTCCTCTGACCTCTGACATCAACAAGGCATTTTAGTCCACACAATTGCCGCTCACTAGATATTTTCTCTTTTTCCGACCATTCTCTGTAAACCCTAGCGGTGATTGTGCGTGAAAATACCAGTAGATCAGCCGTTTTTGAAATACTCAGACCAGCCAGTCTGTCACCAACAACAGCAAGTCATCTTCACCACATCTAGATACCTATATGCATTGAGTTGCTGCCATGTGATTGGCTGATCAGCAATTTGTGTTACCAAGCAATTGAACAGGTGAGTGTAATGTGTGTGTGTGTGTGTGTGTGAGTGAGTGTGTGTGTGTGCTCCATTTTTATTTTTATTTTTTGCAAATGGCACAGAAATTAATGTACTTAACCTTTAAGAATAACATAAGCAACGTTTAGTATCCCCCCCAAATATATGGCTCTGCGATTTCCTCCCTCCATGCTTCCATTTTCCTCTGCATAATTAACGCATTGCACTTTCACTGGAGCTGAAAAGCCTTTCTCGGCTGCATTGAGGAACTGTCACTAGGTGGAGACCTTAATCTAAAGATGCAGAAGGGAGAGAGAAAAGAGGTGAAGGATGCATAAACATTGTCACAAAGCAGAGTCCTTATATTTGCTATAGCCTGTTGGGAGGAGGGGATGCACACACCACCTAACATCCTCCCTCTACATTATACAAGCTAAAGCTGTACAAACAACACACCCTACCCTTATTTGTTTTCCTACTGTATTTTCCTTTGGGGATACGGCCGCTGGACAGAAACGGCAACCCCATTATTACAGGACCGTGTCCTTTTTGCTGAAACCTTGTGTTGTATGAAGTTTACACTTTGAGTTCTCATTAATAGAACTGCTGCTCTGCCACCTCCCAGTTAGTCTGAATCGCAGTTGCTTGGCAACAGTGAAATATCCCCTGTTCCTTCTCTCAACATGGCAACTTTTTTTGTGGATAATCAATGCGTTACGTGCAAGTCAAATCATTTGGAGCGTGATTAGCAGGAAACAGTGACTCTTCCAGAAAATCCCAAGGTTATGACAAAGTTAATGGGCAATTTGCAAGCATTGTTTCTTCCCCATCAAGATGTGCAGTGTCTGTGGCGACTTCAGGAGAAACTAAAGAGCATCTTTGTTATCACTATCCGTCAATTCTTGCGGCTTTGCTCACCGAGATCTGAGACTTTTGGTTACAGAGATCATGTGGCTTGTGGTTCATGCGTGTTTGCTAGGTGACAGACCTGTAAGCTTGCTGGAGTGGCAGTGCCCCAGTTAAGCTCCCTAATAAAGCTTGACAGGCAGGCCTCTGCCCAGAATACTGATGCTAGCCGCCTGGCAAGCTGATGGACAGGCGCTCAGCGGTAGTGGCTTATGTTGGCATTACCCTCGCACCTGAATTTTAAACCTCTAACTCAGGGATCTAAAGCCTCAGTTCCCGCCTGGCCCTGAATGAAAGCAAAACCTTCATAATCCGAGTTTTACATCTCAGAGACAAAAGCTTGCTTCTCTATGTTTGGTTGATGCTTTTACAAAGGTGACATGATGCATCATACTTTACAGACACATCACATCCCAGCGCGCTTTCGAATTTTGACCCATGATGTATGAGTCGTAGGAGTTTGCTGAACTTTTATTAGATGTGGAGATGTCGAAGGGATAAATCTTCCTCTAAGTACTTTGTTGTAGACATTTGTCAAACCTTTGCCTAGTGTTGATGCGCTAACACCAGCTCTCTCTCTCTCTCTTCTTCACTGCTGTAATGCAACACACATACATAGACTTTTTATTTAGTTTTGCACTCTCAGGCATCTGATTCCCCACAGTTCGCTGATTATAGAGGAGAGGAACATCAATTATTGAAGCCTGGTTTTCTATGAGTCATCACGGGGATGCTGAATTAGCCGTGTTGCCGATTTCTCTTCAGACTGTCTGCATTTCAACACGTCTCTGTTGCAGACAGTGCTCCTTAAAAGAGTAGTTCAGTGAAAACACTGTCATCATTTACACACGGCTCAGACTTTATTTCTTATGTTGAACATGAAAGGATAGATTCTGAATACTGTGCTTGTCACTTTCTTTCCACGCAATTAAAATAAACTAAAATGTAGCATAAGCACCATGAATACGGTCCATGCAACTGGTGAGCAATATATTATAGCTTTGTGTTAGGAGAAAACTAAAATCGAAATCATTTATTTATTCATCTTCCCCTTCAGTGTTGCTCTCATATGTCTGTTACACATCACAAGTGGTGATCAGTACATTTCAGAATATTTTACAATATATTAAATTAAATTAAGTTAAATGTAAATTAAATTAAATGTAAATTAATTACATTCATGCATTTAGCAGACAGTTTTATCCAAAGTGACTTAAAGTAGCTTCAGGCTATCAATATCACATTTATATGGTAGTGTATCCACCAAGGAAGTGTTCATGGAACAACAGCATTGCAGACAGTAGATTTGAAATGAATAATGAGATGTTATATGCAAAAAAAAAAAAAAAAAGAAGAAATATCAGGATTAATACAACTTATAAACATTTTTTTTTTATATTGTGACTAATTTCCAATCCAGCTTTTTGTAATATTTATTTATGCACAAACCTTGTGAAAATATCTTTGATTTTAAATACACTCAAAAGCTTGGCATTTGATCAGATTTTTTATATATTTCTGAAATAAGTCTCATTGCCACCAAGGTTGCATGACTTTAAGAAAAAATACAGTAAAACAGTAATATTGTGAAATATGAATACTTTTTGATGGACAATCAAAATTTTCAGCAGTCTTTAGTGTCAGATGTGTGTGTGTGTATGTGTGTATTTATATATGTCAGTGGCATGCGATGGTGTTTTAAAATGAGGAGGCAGATACACACATAAACAGTATGTCCCTGTTACACTTAATGATTTTCATTTTCAATTACAACCCAGTAACCCACAGCACTCTTTGGGGTTTCTGTTGTAAGTCTATGGGCTGAAGGGAGACATGCCTCCACTGTAACCTTTACCTGTGGATGTCACTGTTGGACAGTGTTACTTTAGAAGAACAAGTGCGTTTTATACTTTTAATGTCATATTTCCTAGTAATGTTTGCGTTGTTTCATTTGTGTAATATCGATTTTCTCATCCAAAATTTTTGAGGAGGCAGTGCCTCCTTGCTTAACAAACTACCTTAATTTCAACATTGAATAATGACAGAATTCTCCTGTGATGCATGTAGCCTGAATCTATTGATGGACAAATTAAACTAGAGTGCGAGAAATGTGTTTTAAGAGAGTTTGATCTGTATATCCACGGGGCCAGAAGTGTCCATGACACAGCCGCACGGTCGAATATTAATATAAAAATATTTGACATTACACAATGTAACATTTCATACACAGATCATAGTGGTCACTTGTTATGCTTACTAATTTCCTGCCATTTACTAAAGAATGACGGTTAATTAGTCATTATCTTTTAATTGGTATGTTGTAAAAAGATTCTCAGCCCCATCTCTGGTTATTTGAATAGAGACACGGATTACGCTGCCGTGATATGAGGGAAACAGCCATAGCCGGCAGCTTGGTAATTTTGCTAACGAGTCATATTCTCATTTTGATTAGATTCATTTTTGTTTTTCCAAACTGCAGCCTTCAGGCATGCTTTCGTCTTCTCTCTTTGCATTTCTTTATGGTTGTGTGTGTTGCTGGCAGCTGGCAGAACCTTTTGCAAATCAGCAGGTTTTTTTTTCATAGAAAGTAGCTCTTTTCACTGTCTACTGTTAAAAGAGCGTTTGTAATTGCAGCAAGACTGTTGAAGCGTGGAAATGAGTTGAATGTACATTAAGGCTTATTTCGATAAAATGGTGACAAGGTATTGTAGCATTTTAACGAAAGTGAAATATATCTTGTTTAGGAGTTAGGCTGTCAAAAAAGTTCAGTTTGTTTCCCTTAAGGGGATTTACACTGTGAATTGTACACATATATTCCAAATACCATACGGTCCTTGGTCAGTATTTACAGCTAGATTGTATGATGTTGGACTGAAGCCCTGGTTGGAAGGAGCTTTTCCTTTTTCTAGCAGTATTGACTGCTCCCTGCTGTTGCAGCTGTCTGTGATACTGTGGAGGGCACCAGGGAGGTGTGCTATAACGAAAGCAGGGCATGTAAAATGGCCACTCTTGACTCGCATCAAACAGAAGGGCTGCAGCTGACAGGTTGGTAATGTGATCAAGGGAACAAGTTAATCGACAAGTTAGTGCTGCACGGAATTTGGCTTATGCAGTCTGGCACACTTTACCAGGACCGTACAGCTCCAACACTGTGACCCGACATCTGAATTAACTCTTTAAAATGATGAAAGACTAACCAGTGAGTCTGGATATATGCTTTTTTTTTATAGCACTCTTCACCATCATTTGATATACTACTACCATGATCAATAAAAAATACATCTCAATTTTCATTGAAATAGCAGAAAGCAGGCGATAATAAAAAGCAGGTATAACAGTTGTGCCAAGCAAGTAAGATTTTATAAAGCAGTCATGTTTATGCTGAATAGAATAACAATAATTTAAATCTTAAATGTAACTCTTTACTATAAGTTTGAATTGTGTGTATTAAACACTATATTTAATGTATTGTAATCTTAGAATGCTAAGGTCTTATTAGCATTAATTAACAACAAGTAATATATTATTGGTATTTTCTCAGCACTTTCTTTTTATTTAATGAACTTTTTCAACATTGTAGATAATAATACAACTGTTCATAGCCAATTCATGTTAGCGCAAATCCAGTAAATAATTTTTTTAGTATTAGAGACTAAATTAATTAAAATGACTTATAGTCCATCTTCATTTCTGTAGTTAGCTAATGTTAACAAATGGAAACCCTGTAAAGTGTCTCCACTATATTATATTCTACATTTGTTATATATTTTTGTATTATTGTCCATACAATGAAAGTCAATGGTGACAGTTACCAGCATTTTCAAAATATGTTATTTTGTGCTCTGCAGAAGAAAAATGTACAGGTTTTAATGATATGAGGGCGATTAAATGATTACATTTTTGCAATGCTGTGATGTTTTATTTACTCAAACTGGATTGTGTGCAGTTAGTGGTTTCAGGTTTTTCCCTAAGTCTTCAGAGCATTTGCCCGACAGATACTTACTGCCATAAAAAAAAAAAAAAGAAAAAGAAAAAGAAAAATTCTGGTTATTACTTAAAAATGTGTTCACAAAGCCTCTCCCACCCACACACACCACCATACTTTAAACATCTAATATTCCATAAGAATATAAGTTATTTTCTAGTGTAACTGGAATCTCGGGGTCGTAAAATACAGTGGACACTGTATCATTGCCTTGGGAATGCTCAGTCACTCATGACAGGCCTGAGAGGGGATCGTTAAACAGACTGCAACCTGTGTTATATTAGAGTACAGCTCTTTTCCTCAGTCATACTGCTAATGGCAGGAAGACTTGGAGGAGAGAGAAGTGTGGGCAAAGACCTGGAGACTAATACTGAGGCACTAACTTTAGAGAAGCTAAATTAGAGAGGGGTTCTGTGTCAGGAATGCATACATTTAGCCGATGTGAGCAGGTCCTCTGGGACCCCCATAGAAATTACTACCAAAGTGCTGTTTTATGTTGCTGCAGTCCACTTCCCCAGAGCCTCCCGCATGCCGCTCCTCATCACCGCTACAATAAATCAATTTTCATCCTTCTGCCACCACTGCCATTTTACCAGTACACACACATACACACACAGTCTCTGTCTCTCCTTTAGCCACCCATTCCCCTCAAGGGCTTCCCTTCCTCTTATACACAAATATGACAGACTGACATCCTGGCCAGCATACAAACTCACTATTATGCACAAATGCATAAATATAAATGAATTTCTAAACCGACTACAAAATTTGACTTTGTATTAAATGAAAGGTAAAGGCAAAGAGATTAATATGCTTTTCTTGATCCAGTCTTTTTGCTTTGCAGATTCAAAAGACATACTGATACAGTGGTTTGGAGAAAAAAGAAAAAGAAAAATTGGACAATGTGCAGAGAATGTAACTGTTTTCTATTTTAATATATTTTAAAATGTGATTTATGGTAAAGCTGATTTTTGAATCATTTTAATAATCTGATATGCTACAAATGATATGTTCCAGTTGTTAGAAACCTTTAATTAAGATAACAATATGAAAGCAGTTGTGCTGCTTAATATTTTAGTGAAAAAGTTGCTTTTTTTTTTTTTTTTTTTTTAGGATTCTTTGATTAGTAGAAGCTTCAAAAGAAGAGCATTTATTTGAAATAGAAATCTTAAATGTCTTTGCTGTCTCTTTTAATTAATGTAGGTTCCTGTGACTCAGTGGTAGATCAGCGCAAAATGTTGTGGGTACAAATCTCCCAGAGAGTACACATAGTGGTAATAATAATAAAAAACAATGCTCAATGCACTCTAAGTCTTTTGGATAAAAGTGTAATTTCAATAATAAAAAAAATAAAAAAAAAAATAAAAAACTTGCTGTCCACCAAATTTTGAAATATAGTGTATAATATTATATTCATATATTTGTTACATTATATTATTTCCCATTTGACAAAATTACAGTCAGCTATATATTATTTCACTCAGGGAGAGTCATGGAGGATGCTGTTTCTAGTCTGTGGAATGTAATTTTTTTTTTTTTTTTAGGAAATAATGTACTTGTTTAGACCAATATGTGTTTTGTTAATAAAGATAGTGTCTATTAAAAAAATAAATGCTTTAACGTTTTCAGAGATGTGAGCATTACCTGGTCCAGATCTCCTGGAATTTGCCGCTCTCTCTGATGCCTCTTATAGTGGTTAAACATGTGATATAATATGTTTTGGGTAAATCTAACCAGTCTTTTGTCTTGTTAATCTATTATTTATTCCAGAGCAAATAGTTTTGGCTGAGGGCAAAATCTCAATAAGTTATCAACAACGCAACTCAACGTTCCCTTGTTACTAGTTCTAAAATGACAATTTTTAAATTAGTAATGGAATCCTGGGCTCAGCTGTCAAACTGGCAAACTGAGATTTGAATAGTTGTGCAATAAAGAGAATGTTAAAGACACTCTGTTGTTGTTTCTCATGTATTTAGACACTCATGCCATCGAACTGTTGTAAAAAGCAATATCATACTCATTGCTGAATCAAAGCCTTACCAATATACAGCCTAATCACACTGCTACTATGTGCTATTTCTCATATATTTATACAGATGCATATGAGAGACACAAAAAAAGCCTTCTTGCAAACAAACTCTATGCCACCATGGACACCAACTATCTCATACACTATTTCAGCCATAGAGCTTATGAAACCAGATTGTTGCCATTCCAGACTTTTAAATGTCAGGTCGGAGCTCTGAGTAAATGGCCTTATTTGTCTGAGCTTTGATAGATTACTTGCATCTGCTTTATCACAGAGACCGTTCTGATATTTGTAGCAATGGGCTGTTTTCTTGCATCACCAGTGACAGGGCAGCCTCTCATTCGGAGCTTTTCTAAGAAACCCACTGAACAAAAGCACTCCCCTTCACCATGTGAAGTGTTGTCAGAGAAGTAGGGGGCTTTACTGGCTCAGAGGAACAAGCTCTGGAACCACACAGTATTCTGGGAAATGACAGCAGTCTTAGAATAAATAAATATCTAAAAATCAGTCTGCCAAAGACATTATTTGTGTACTTGTACCTAAAAAAGCATGTAATGCATTTGGATGGGATTATATAAATATGTATTTTGTGTTTTATAAATTCATGAGTTGAATTTACACTTTCTGTTTTCTCACAATATTAATTATTGAGCAGCCTAAATATAAGAGTACAGAGCCAGTAAAGCATGCAGAACGAAAGTATAGTAAATTTCATATTGTCAACTCAAGTTAGGACAAAAAGGCTTCAGCAGGAACTATCTCAGCGGTTGTCCCTTTAAATCGATACTTTCCTCTTTCCTGCTTCCCCCCGATCTTCTCTGTCATGTCTTTCTATTTCCTATTCCCCACTTTACTTTGTGCTTGTCAGCTTCTCCAGCTACTTTGTCCTCAGGTGATCTTCAGTAAACTGCCAAAAAAAAAAAAAATTAAACCTAAGTACCTTTTGACTTCACTTGTTTGCTTCTATGCCCACCAAGATGGCTTATGAAGGCTCCGAATGTGTTTGGCACTGCCACCTTGAGCACTTTAGAATGAAGTGGACCAATTTAGGCGTGTCTAAAATTTACAGCTTTATGGATTCCAGGAATAATCGAAGCACTTTCCAAAAGTGTCCAAGGTGTAGGCATAGGCTCTTGAAATGTACTGTAATTACTCTACTCAATTTTCTTAACCTTCTTTTGTTTGGCGCTTGAAAACATTGGAGGCAAACAAATCTCTCACCATCAAGGAAAGAGGCCTGTGGCATGCTTTACAAGTGGCTCAGGCTACGGCCATCAAATTGATGTAAAGTGAAGAGCTGTAGCTACATAAACCATTAAACCCACCTAGAGAGACGTTTGCATCCCATCACTCCCTCGCGGCATTTCTTTATATCTCTTACTGTCTCTTTCCACCACTGTCTGTTCCTCCTGCCAGAAAAAGAAAACAAAGAACAAATTTATTCTCTTGCTCAATCTTTGACTAATTCACCTGGTGGCCATAAAACATCTAATAGTCTGAAATGCCACAGTTCTTGCAAGTCCTAAACCCTTAGTCTTCCCTTTTAAAGTTTCAGATAATAATGTACAATATGTATTTCCTCAGGACTTATTATGTAAGAGGACAAGTTTTTGGTTTGTTAGCAACTAGACAGCACAGTTTTGGAGGCGATCACTTTCATGTCCTGCGACCACTCACTTTATGAATCGCTTTACCCTTAATGTCACCTGTCATTTTTGAGCAGGGCTACCTGTTTGTCAAATCAGTAATAGTAATTTTTACCCATTTGCAGAGCACATGTTATGTTTAGCTGTTATGTTAAGGACTGAAAACTCCGTATGACAAGTACAGTGCCATGAAAAGGTTTTGCACCCATCCTGTTTTTTTGTTTTTTAGTTTTTTTGCATATTTGTCACACTTAAAAGATTCAGATCATCAAACAAATGTTAATATTACACAATGATAATGCAAGTTAATACAAAATGATGTTTTTTAAAAATGAGGATTTCATTTATTAAGGAAAAAGCTGTCCAAATCTACCTGGCCCTACGGGAAAAATTAATTGCCTTCTCCTGTTAAATCATGAAAGAACTGTGATTAAGCACATTATGATTCAGAAAGGAGCTAAAATTTCACTAGCTGCACCCCCTCCTTAACTAACAGGAACCATGATGATCACAAAATCAAAAAAAATAAGAAGTCTGACAAAGTGAAGCATATCTGATATGGGATCTTTCTGTAGGAGTGACAGTAATGTCCACTGATGAACACAGTAATGGCTCAGTAGATGATCTGTGGACATGCAGCGGTGTGATTTGGGCTCTCCGAGTCTTGGACTGAGCCGAATGCGGGTTCAATCAGATGAAATGAGCGTGGATCTCTGGTTGGATCAGACTCGAGCTCAGACTTGTCTTCTCATGTCGTGCCTCAGGTGTCTGTTACTGTCAGTGCCCACCGACCTGCCCGACCGCATCTCTGAGCTTCCTGTTCACACACCTGCGCTCTTCTCTCTGGCTTTGAAACGTGTGACTGTGCTGCGGGAACCTTCCGTGACGCGAGGAACGCTGGAGTTTAACAGACACTGAGCATCCGTTACAGCTCAAACAGACGACCCAGAACATGAGATCCGGCTGAACGCTGAGCACATCCTGCAGGAAAACTGGTTCAACAGTTCACGGTGGATCTGGGAGTGCAAGCGTTTGTTTATGTAGCTCAGTTTTTAGCATGAATATTACATTTGAAGGAGTTTTGTCTGGCACTCGTCTGTCTCACTGACAGTTACATGCTGTTTCACCGTCTGATAAAGAGGTCAGAGGTCAGACGGGTCGTCCAGTTTGACCTTCGGGGTCACATTTATCCTTCGCTGTCTCTCTGACATGAGAGTGAAAATGGACTGTTTGCATGAAGAACATTATCCAAATCAGACCGTCACCTGTGATTGTTACAGCTACAGATTGTTTCAAAGCTACTTTACGGTGATAAACAGGAAAATGTATTTAATTTTATAGTATCTTTTTTCTATACACATTATTCTTATCAGTAGTCAAAAAACGAATGAGAGAGCAACAGCCTAAATGGATTGAGATGTTTGTGAATGAATGAGAGTGTTGCCAGAACCAGTGGATCCCAAACACACTCCTGGAGGCACATGTGGATCTCTGTTCAGTTCAGGTGTTGGTCTCTCTACTAATGATCTGATGATCTGAATCAGCTGTGTTTGATTCAGGAGACGTGGAAAACATGGCCGATGTATGCAGCTGTAACTTTCTGACAGTATAATATAATATGTTTTGTGGTTAGTGCTTGGCCGTCACATCTCGATGAAGTACGAGCGCTTGATGATGTTATTGTGTCTGTTAGGGATTCTCTTCAATCTATCCATATCTTACTAAGAAGTGATTTTATAGAGTTTATACTTTATATTATGTGCATTAATGGACCGAGGCAGCAGATTGTGATCCCTTGTTTTCAGACTGTGATCTAACATTGTTTTACACTCAATCTCTATTGCACATGTGTTGTGTGTTGCTCCAAACAGTTTTTTCTGGTTGTATGTACTGAAAGTGCTGTATCTCTGTATCAACACGCTAGCTGTAGCTCAACATGAGTTTTGCAGTATTATTGCTAGCGATCAGTTGATAACATTGCATTATGAATACGCTGAGATGAGTTGATGGTAGAAGAGGCCGTGGCTCGCTGCAGTCGCAGCGCTTCATTAATATTGCGGCGAGAATGATGAGCTCGTTTCCTGTCTTTCTGCAGTTGTTGGCATTTGTTGTATGCCGGGTTGCATGTTTCAGAATCAGTTTCACACATTCAGAAACTATTAAACATTTCTACTAGTCAGCTAAACGTGAACATGTGGCGATAAAAACAAAGGAAGCATCTCTCTCTTTTACTCATGGACGCAGTCTGCTGTTCAGACTCAATATGATGTGTGCGCTTGTCTTTCTGAGTGAGATATGATGTTAAAGAAGAATAAAGCACACGGCTGACGGATGCAGGGTCGGGTCACAACGTTTCGTCACACATCTTGTGGTCACTGATGTAAAAACATCACGGTACAGTGAAGTGTAGAGCTCCTCACCGGTCAGAGATCTACTGTGACTCAATGAGAGAGAGAGGAAACGTTTGGACTGAACAGTTGTTGATTCCTCATTCGAAGCCGTTATAAATTACAAACTCATTTAATCTGTATTACTATTAATTGTGGTTCTATGCATTATGTAAGCTATTTCAGATAAATTAACTGTTTGTTATTTAAGTTACGCAGCATGAGACTCCTGCTTCCAGACCTGGATTATCAATTAATAGACCCCCCTCCCACACACACACACACACACACACACACACACACACACACTCACACACACACACTCACTAACACAAACACACACACACACACACACACCACACACAGACATACACTATCTGTCTCACTCACACTCACACTCACACGCACACACACACACACTCACTAACACACACACACACACAGACATACACTATCTGTCTCTCTCATACTCACACACACACACTCACACACACACACACACACACACACACACTCACACACACACACACACACACACACACACACACACTCACTAACACACACACACTATGGGCCCTACTGTTGCTATTTTCCCGGCGGGATAAATGGCTCTTGCACCCGGCGCAAATCTAAAATGGGTTGGTCTGAAGTAGCTTCATTATTCATAGGTGTGGTTTGGGCGTAACGTGAAATAAACCAATCAGAGCGTCATCCAACATTCCCTTTAAAAGCAGGTGCGCAAGTTCCATTATGGATTGCTATTATTATGGCGTATTTACCAGGCGCACGCCAGGAGCGGTTCACAGCCGAGGAGACTGATGTTCTTGTAAGAGCAGTGAAAGACAGAGAAGTTGTGTTGTATGGGGATGGGAGAAACCCACCCAAAATAGCGTCGGTTAAACAGGCGTGGGAGGAAACAATTTATGATTTGCAAAAATAACTGTAGCATCTGTGTAGATTACATGAGCAAAGTGTATGCGCGTTGTGCACGCTATACATTATGGTCAAGCATGCGCCCTTAAAATAGCAGAATGAACAACGCGCAACGCGCCACTGACTTTAGACTAGGTTTTTTCTGGTCAGTGGCGCAATTGTTTAATGGAACAGCAAAATAGCACCAGGGATTGTTTGCGCCGGAACACGCCTCCTTTTTTGCGCTGAACCGCCCAGGGAGCGCAAGTTCATTCACTAGTTTAGCGACGTGCTTCTGTGGAGGGAATAGCGTGCTTTGTGCGGGTGCAAAATAGGAATGACACATGCGTCGGTGTACAAAGTCAATTGCGCTGGGTGCAAGATAGGGCCCTTTCTGTCTCTCTCACACTCAAACACACACACAGACACACACACACACACACAGACACACACTATCTGTCTCTCTCAGACTCAAACACACACACAGACACACACACACACACACAGACACACCACTATCTGTCTCTCTCAGACTCAAACACACACACACACACACACACACACAGACACAGACACACACACACTATCTGTCTCTCTCACACTCACACACACACACACACACACACACAGACACAGACACACACACACTATCTGTCTCTCTCACACTCAAACACACACACACACACACACAGACACAGACACACACACACTCAAACACACAGACACACAGACACACACACTATCTGTCTCTCTCACACTCAAACACACACACACTCAAACACACACACACACACACACACACTATCTGTCTCTCTCACACTCAAACACTCAAACACTCAACACACACACCACACACACACACCACACACACACTATCTGTCTCTCTCACACTCAAACACACACACACTCAAACACACACACACACACACACACACACTATCTGTCTCTCTCACACTCAAACACTCAAACACACACACACACACACACACACACACACACACACTATCTGGCTCTCTCTCTCACACACACACACACACACACACACACACACACACACACCAACTATCTGGCTCTCTCTCTCACACACACACACACACGCACACACACACACACACACACACACT